>NC_080060.1:8851396-9096396 GCF_026212465.1 Amaranthus tricolor | reverse complement strand
TGGAAAATTTATAATAATAATAATAATAATAATAATAATAATAATAATAATAATAATAATAATAATAACAACAACAACAATAATATAATAATAATATTAATAACAACAATAATAATTCATTTATTATTATTATTATTATTATTATTATTATTATTATTATTATTATTATTAATTCATTTATATTATTTTTATTAATTCATTTATATTATTATTATTATTATTATTATTATTATTATTATTATTATTATTCTTGTTATTACTATTATTTAAAAGAATATAGAAAAGCTAATAATATTATTGTTGTTGTTATTAATATTATTATTATTATTATTATAAATTTTCCAAAAAAAATTTTTTAAAAAAAATGAATCGCCCAAAACCGGGCGATTGGACCCCGGTTCAATCGCCACTTTTTTGGCGATTGAACCAGGGTCCAATCCCCCGGTTCTGGGCGATTCAATTTTTTTTTCTTTTTGAATAATAATTATTATTTTTAATTTTATTAATTATATTATTATTATTATTATTATTATTATTATTATTATTATTACTAATTTTATTTATATTCTTTTTGAAGAATATATAAAAGTTACTTATTATTATTATTATTGTTGTTGTTATTATTATTATTATTATTATTATTATTATTATTATTATTATTATTATTATTATTATAAATAAGAAATTTACAGGGAGTGGAAAAATTATAATTCTTTAAAAATTAGGGGCAAATTCGTAATTTTTGAAAGGGGTGGCGATAAAATAAAAAGGGTGGCGAAGTTTAAGAATTGGGTAAATTAAATTCGTTAGCCATCTTTGCAACAAATGATGAAATGAATGATTGCACTTCATCTTTCCCATGCCATCTATGCTTTACCTTTTTCCTCAAAGTAGGGATGGTCATGGGTCCAGGATCCTATTGGACCCGCCCCTTTTTAAGGGTCTAGAATTTAATTTTTGAGACCCATAGGATCCGGATCCGGGTCTGGATCTAAAAAAAATCTGACGGGTCCAAGTCCGGGTCCTAAGGTGAAGACCCGGACCCTAAACTTTTAAATTTTATATTTTGAATTTATGATTTCTTAATTCTAATAGTATGAAAAAAATCATCTGAAATTGATGCATAATACATCTTGGAACAAAATATTAGTATGAAATGAATGAATCATACTTCTTCTATCACTAAAGTAAGTAAGCTTCATTGATTATTTGTTTTTTTATTTACTTGATAATTGTTCTGAATTCTAAGTATTTTTTTGATTGTGATACAAAAATACAAAAAGACTCGAAAAATGTTTAATTTTGACAAATCAAAGAAGCTTTGTATAAGACCCATTAAGGACCCTAGGCCTGCCAAATTCGTAGGGTCCGGGTCCGGGTCTGAAAATTTTGGACCCTTAGGGTCCAGATTCGGGTCTGGATCCAAAAAAATAAAAGGATCCAGGTCCGGGTCTAGCCAGACCCGCTCCATGACCATCCCCAAACCAAAGGGATGAATACTATCATTTTTTTGCTAATGAACAGTAATGTAACTGTTTCCTTACTTTTGGTGTTTATTTCCTTTTTTCTTTGAGTTCATTTAGTTTGTATGTATTTCTTCAGTTTTATACAATTTAATGTTATTTTTAATTATTATATATTTAACTATACATATCTAAAAATTATAAAAAGTTAATATTATTAAAGTATGCGAATAGTGCGATTATTTTCTTACACATTTGCCGCAATACGTAAAATAAGTTTAAACGATGAATAGTATCAATAATCGCAATGTTGCGAGTATTTCAAAATGGAAAAAGTTTAACAAATCTTCATGCATCTCCCATTTCTCTCTCTTTTAATTTTCTCTAATCAGAACTTAAAAATTATTTTTTTCCTGTTAAAAATTATTTTTCTCTAAGCAGAATACTATTCATTTTTGCTAATGAACGTTGTTATAACTGTTATATTTGTTTCGACAGTTAAAGCTCAAATTTCAAAAAATAAACTTGAACTTTAGTATAAATGACATGAGATGTTATCGCCCTATTAAATTTGACATTAAATGACTTGAGGAATTTGTGATTACACATTTGTTCTAGGACAAGTAGGAGATCGAAGAAATTGGATATTCTTCGATCAAATGTAAACACTTAATATAAATAAGACAAAATATGAAGATGAAATATATTTGATTATTTTAGGTGTTTGTAGTGTTTTAGTAGATACTTAGTTTGATTTGTTTACTTATTCTATAGTTTAGTACTATTTGCAATCAGGTCTTATAAGGTCACCTATAAAAACATTCATAATCATAATCATTGTCATCCCAATAAGTCCAGTTTAAGGACATCGAGGGTGGGAAAGAAGAATAATCAATACCCCCATCACCAGGAAGTCGCGATTGAAGAGAGCCCCTAAACTTGAGTATCGCCTAACATATAAGGTCTCTACAAATTAGGGAAAAATCTGCAAAATAATAGAAGACATAAAACACAAGAACATATGATCACATCACCTTCTAGGAAAACAAAACTAACCAGACTACAAGAAGACAAAAACGAATAAGAAAACACTAGAAAAAGAAGGATTTGACATCTCTAACTACTCACGTTTTCTTAGGTCTTTCTCGATCTCTTTTACTGTAATGTGATGCTTTCTACTCTGCTCACTAGTGTATTACTAACTTTCCTTTACATAAGATGCATTGTAGTCATGCAGTGTATTGCAAATTAAGACGTATGAAAAAAATGTCAAACTTTATTACATTATTTGGAACTTAAGTAATGCAGGTAAAAGTACATTTATCTTCATTATGTTACTTAAGAAATACAAATGTAGTGACACAGATGCATTTGCTTATACAATCATTTATGTCATGTTCATTGACATTTTTCATAACAAAATTGCATTCTCTACATCCACCATTTATACACCCCGGAAATAATAAGAAAAATACATGTTTCGTACTAGTTTGCATTGTGATCCAATCGGTACTTAGTGGACCAATAATAAAGGAACGTCGATTGACGTTCATTCTTCTCCATTCAGTGAAGTACATACTCGATTATATAAAGTGGATGGCACGTTTCAATGTTATGATATTCTTCTATATTTGATAATGCATATTTATAATATGCATGCAATATTAGATTAGATGTTAAGAAAATATTTCTTGAAATTCCTCTTTGTGCATCTAACATCCAACATGTCAATGTTTTGCAAACTCGATGACCAGTTATTTCTGCCCCCCAAAACATATACAATATCAGCAGATAACTCAATAGTTTTCTAATCCAATTGGTAAGAAATTCGATCACGTTCAAACCGTTGATAAGCATGCCTCGTTCGCAAGAACAAAAGAAAGCACGAAAATAGCCCAACAATGGAGATGCATCCCCACCACACAAAGGTCCCAAAATAGCAGTTTCTCCCCATACAAACCACAGTATCAGTAACCATTGAGATACCTTGAGATGTATATCCAGCATTCGAATCATAAACGACTGCAGCTAAGAAACCGTAAAGTAAAGAACCAATAGGGATGTTTGTGATCAAGATATTGTGGTTGACTCCTACACTTAGAGGCCCGAAAAGCTCAGATGTTATGGAGACAGCTGCTGCGAATATGAAACCCGAGCTAAGTCCTATCAATGCTGTTCCTGCTTGGAGTGCCAGTGCACTTCCTGATCCTGTCAGCAGGAAGAAAGCAATTGGGGTTGGTATAAGTGCAATTGTTAGCCATCCTGTCCTCGCGAAGTACAGTTTCCTGCACAAAGTATAGATTTCATCTTTCATTAGTTAACTTCAACCATTCGAAAGACGAGTTTGAATCTGATATATATCATTCAGAAAGATGAATGACTTACGCACGAATGTAATCTGGTGTAGCTGAAAGTAAACGGCCAAAGAAGGAAAACGATGAATAGAGAGTTATGAGGGTCGTTGTGCTAGAACTCTGCCCAAGAGACTGAGCAATCTGTCCTAAGTTATTACTATAAACCAACCCAATTGTACCTCCACAAAAGTAAGCAATATAGTAAAGCCAGAAATCCACCCTACGAACAAGATCTGATGCTGAATGTTCTTCCCCAAGCATTACCAATTGATCTTTTTTGATTAATGCACCACATGAAATTTCACTCTTCCCGTCAGTAAGTGCACTGAAGCTATAAGAGGATCCAGTAATATGACTGGGATCCCAATTTTCGGGGAAAGAAATACTACCACTAATATAACTACCCTCTCGAATTGACACTTCCTTATGAAGCTCTAGATCATCGTCATCAATCAAAAGGAAACTCGACCCATTAATGTGGAAGCTTGAGTGAATCTGTTTGAACCATTCCCGAGCATAGACAATGCCAGGAATGCATAGAGGAAAGAAAAGAAGGAAAATCGCACCTCCAAAGAGAAGGCGTGAAGATGTCATACTATCATTAGTAGATGAAGAAAGGAAAAGAAGGTAAAAGCCTGTCATGATAGCCCAAATGTTAAGGAAGCAGAAAATGAAGGAGTCCCTTTGGACAGCATCAGGTGGAAGAGGTTCAAGTTCGGGTTGTCTAAGAATTGGGATCAATCCAATGAGGGAAGTTAATAAGGGAACAACAGCATTTAAGAAAAGGTAGAGTGAATGTGAAGATGGGTTGATTGCGTTAGCTGCTAAGGTGTAGAGCGCGGCACTTACACCATTGAAACTTACTGTAAGGGAGAGTGCAAGAGCTCGGTTTGCAGGAAAGTTCTTAATGCAGAGGACAAAACATACAGTATTGAACCAACAGATGCTGCATCCTGCTAATAAGCATAGGAGAAATACCTGCCAAATATAATTATAAAAAAGTTTAGAATCATTTATACATAAAAGGTTTTTCAAGACACATAATCTTCTTTAATATTGCTTCTTTTGCTTTTAATTGCAACTTTGTTATTAATTCTTTTTTTTTCTGTTGTATTTTTCCATATTGGCAATCAAAAGAATATGGTCACTAAATGAGCACCTTCATGCAAGGATCTTACAATGGAAAATGATCAAGTAGGGACACTTTCTTCTATGGCGAATAGATCACATGAGAATCATTTATCAAATCATAATGCTAAGGAGAAAGAAGAAGAGACCCGAGTCTTAGGTCTAGTCTCTCATGTTTGAATTGATCAAAACTTGATCACAATCATGTTCAAAACCTTTTGAAAAAGCGAGTATAAGTCCATGTAGTATATGACAGGAGAAAAAGGCATCTCTAGAATCATGGAGTTTTGGCTATGAAAGTCAACATATATACCTATCACAGTAGGCCAAGCCAAAAAGTTACAGTTAAGGGTTACCGAACAGTCTTAGTTGTTGGGCTTATTTGCATCGGCAACTATACTAAAAACAAACAATAAAAAATTTGTTGCGAAGAAAACTTAAACCTCTAACCCCGTGAAGTATCACGTCTTTCTTTATCATTAATTATTAAACCACTAACTCTTTGCTACTCTTGTAATAATACTATCATTATAGAATCAAACATTTCACAGCGTCAAACAAAAAAGTAGGTCACGAAAGTAGGCCGTAAAAGTGTCCTACTATTACTCTGAAAGAAAAAAATGATAAAAATCAAATCAAAAGTTTTTTAAAAAATAATGCATATTCTTATCGAGGCAAGATCCATTCTCATTTGAAAAATAAAACACAAAAAGGAGTAATTGAATCGTAAATTAACGTGAGCGTCTAATAAAATCGAATACTCATCTCCAATTTACGTTCTTGGATATAAGACCCGGACCTAATTTGTCCCAAAGTGATTTGAATAAAAGCAAGATGTCTTCTCGTTTAGAATGTGGCCCAATCTAGTGATCTAGTTATAACTGATAACTATAAAAATGTGTTTTTCATTTAAAAAAATAATAAATTAATTACATTAATTAAAAGGTAGTAGATTGTAAGGTTCTCAATTTTTGCAAGCTCTAAAGGCTCACACAAAAATGAGTAATGCTGGACCATGCCTAGACAAGACCCACAAAACTTTGTCTCATCCTCTTGTCATATTTTATGGAATACAAAAAAAATTGTATGCTACCATTTTACGCATGAGATCAAAAAATTTTTATATTTGTCAAATTTAAACCTTAAAACACCCATTTTAAAATTTAAAACGCCAAATTTAACCTTAAACTCCTATTCCAAGGCTCAATTTTCCTTCTTCAGAGGCTTAATTTAATTTTTTAGCTTTCGACGTCAACTTTTAAAACACTCATTCCTCCACTTAAAATGTCAATTCTAACTCTTAAAATCGCTACTCCAACCCTTAATTTTATATTTTACTTACCTACTTCAATTGTAAAATATCAATTTTAAAATTTAAAATGTATATTCCAAAAGTCTAAAGTTTGTCAAATCAAATACTTAAAATTGCTATTTTAAAGTCTAAAATGTTCAATTCAAGCTTTAAAAATAGCAACTTTAAAATTATGGGCTGGTCTTGTAAGTGGTCCCACGTATGCAGCCGTCTCATAAGAGATTTGCTGTATGAATAAAGTTTATACAAATTCTTAAATGAGTGATCTCATAATAAAATTATCTCTATTAGGCTGACTCTTCTATATGTTGATGTGTGATCGCTTACAATTTAAAGTTGAACAATTATAAAAATGAGCTAATACTATAGAATGAGTGTCATACAAACGAGTTATAAAGTTTGTTACTTGTGTGTCTCAGAATAGTATTTAAAATTCAGTTAAAGCGTTCTATTACTTATCATGGTATTATAATTGAGGTCTTATTTATCACTTTTGCGAAGATTTTCCTAATGGGTGATCAAGAATCCAATTAAGTTCCCCATTATTTCTTATCACCCCATCTATACATACTCACGTTATGTCTTCGGCTAATCAAGACATTCTTTTCACTACTTATTTTAATCTTTTTCTCCAATTGAGTCATGGCATAAATTGGAAAAAAAAAATGTTTTATGTTAAGTGTTACAAAAAAAATAAGATAATGAATTAAATAATACTCCCTCCGTTCCTTTTTGATCTTCCACATTACTATAACGGGTAGTTTCAAAAGTTCTTCCACTTTAGAATACTTTCTATTTTTAGAAAGTTTTTATCTCACTTTTACCCATTAAAATCCCCATTTTCTTTTAATAATACCCATTTTCTTTTATTTATAATTATTTTCTCTCTCATACTTCCAATACAATCATTACTTCACACTACTATTTAATTAAAATAATACCCACTACAACCTCATACTTCCAATACAATCATTACTTCCCACTATTATATAATTAAAATAATACTCACTACCACCAAAGATTCTCTTTTTCTTAATCTTTGTGAAATACCCAAATAGGAAGAACAAATAGGAACGGAGGAAGTAGATTGTTAGTGCAAGTGCCAGAGCTCCTTGTGTGAGGGATGATTTTGATCATCTCATAGCTCACTCTTTAGCATGAACATTGGAGGAGAGTAATGTGTATGCGATGGGATATGATAGATTGGTGTTTGGATCAGTACTTGAGGTGATCGATTTGAAGCAAGTGGGGTGTATTGGGCAAGACAAGGGAGGCTTTGATCAACGCAAGAAGAAGCTTCACATGAATATTGGGTCTTGCTTTGAACAAGACAAGGCATGGGGAAGGTAGCCTTGAACGAGGCAACGCATGGGGGACCTTGAACGAGGCAAAGGATCGCAACAGACAGTATCTTCCTGGACAAGGTGATCATTCGAGTGGGCCTTTTGCTGGTTCGAGCGGCCAGTGCAGAATCCAAACACGCGCGCTTTTTTGTTTTGTGGGCTTTGCTTGGGGAACAAGTAGTAACTCGTCCTAGGGTTTCTCTAATATATTGTAGGCTATATAAAGGCTTAAAGTAAATCAGACTAAAGAAAACAAGAGAGAGGCTATACAAGGAGGCAATTAGGTTAACACTAAGAGAGTTTCTTTTACATTGTATTGGTGTATTATAGGATGATCTCCATCAAAAGTGTAATCATTGTCTTGAGAGTTTGTTCTCAAGTGTGTGAATTATGGGGAGTTGATTTATTAAAGTAATGTTTATTGATTAATGATATGCAACTTAGTTTGAACAGGAGGTATCTAAGATACCTCATTAAATTATTATATGCGCCTCCATTGTGCTCTATTTTTCTTGTTGTCCTCGTATTGTTTATCACTTGCGAGTCCTAGACACTTACATTTCATTATGATATCAATATGCATAAACTAAAACAATAAATATAGTAACTTGTTGATGTAATTAACACTACCATCATGAGGGAATATTTCTTAGTGAAACGACATCAAAATAAGGAGTTTATATTTTTATAATTGGTATTAGTTGGATTATCAATCCACATACAATATCTTCATCGAGTTTCTAACTCAATTAGAGAGCAAATACCATATTTAAAGAAAGGCCTTTTGTTAGATTATTACCTAACTATCCTCTTTCCATAATCAATAAAAAAAAAAAAAAAAAAAAAACTCCATCCGTACTAGTCAATGTGTCCATATATTTGACACTTTTATTAAAATTATTTTTAATTTGCATTTTATTCTAAATTTATAAACTAAAATATAGCCAAGTAAAATTTTATTTGATTCATCTCAATATAAAGATATTGATATTAAATTTTATAATTTTAATTCTATTAAAAATCAATTTTAATTTACATATTATTCTAAATTTATAAACTGAAATATAGCCAAGTGAAATTTTATTTGATTCATCTCAATATAAAAATATTGATATTAAATTTTTAGAATTTTAATCCTATTAAATTAGATGTATTAAAGTTTGAATAAAGGTATTAGCATAATGGCATGTGTACCAAATTAAATTGGACAAACAAGTAGTACGCAGATGTTAAACTAAATGCACTAAAGATTTGGAAGTACTATTCGGATAAATTTATTTTATTTTTCATGTTAGTCTATTCTTTTTAAATTTATCATATTCTATTTTTAGATATAGTATCACCATTTTACTTTATATTTTCTCCATTTTCTATATATTTTACTAATTTAACTCATTATACTTATTTTTTAATTTTAGTGCCAAAAATAAATTGGCTAATTCGTTGGGATGAAGGAGTACCAGCTACTCCCAATATCCATCAATCAATATTTCATTTTCAAATGATGATAATAAAGTTTTTCGGAATATTTTACATGTGAGGAAGATTTTATATTATTTAAATATTAAGTTATAGATTTGCATATAATGCTTGATAAATAATCTCTTAAATTTGAAAAGAAGTAAACATTATCAAGTGCGTATGTACACTCATTACTCATGAGCTTGTAAGCCACAACACATAGATGTCGCATGAATATGTCCACACAAGCGGACCCACATGGTAATTGGGTGATTATTTGAAAACTATTAGGCCTAAATTTTTAAA
The DNA here is from genome assembly GCF_026212465.1 of Amaranthus tricolor. Classification (NCBI taxonomy): domain Eukaryota; kingdom Viridiplantae; phylum Streptophyta; class Magnoliopsida; order Caryophyllales; family Amaranthaceae; genus Amaranthus; species Amaranthus tricolor. Next base: position 9,087,029 of record NC_080060.1, on the reverse strand, counting down.
TTCACAAATTCTTGCATGAGACGTTTTACCATAAAACATGTCTCATGTTTGAATTAAATAGTCTAATAATAAAAAAGCAGAAGAAGGGAGGAAGATAACATACCACAAAATACGGGGGAGAAAATAAGCCACGAATAACAAGCCATTGACAACCATAACCAACCAAACCCATAAAAGCAGCTATGAACGTAACAAGCCACAAAGGCAAACACATCAACGCTAATCCAGATGACCATCCAAACACTTTCCCTAAATCGGACGCAACTGCTAAGTAATTTAGTTGCACTTGACTGATCCCTAACAACGCTTTCATTTCCGATGAATACGCCGAGAAATCAAAATTAGTGCCGGTAAATGCTTGCAACCATATTGTCGCTACTAATATTACCCATTTTCGTGATTGTCCGGCCATCGATGTTTAATACTATCTGTGTGCTGGTTCTGGTGTTGGTTCTGGTGCAGCTTGTTCGAGATTTGTGGGAAGATGGCGGATGTCGCCTTACGGGTCGATTACCAGTGCGGGGTGTTGTAATGTGTAGTCCATTGGCATTTATAAAGAAGGAAGAGTCTGGAAGTTGAGTTTTGATAATGGGTGTTATAATTTGAGTGGGCTCCTTTTTTTTGTGTTTATTTATTTTGATAGTTCTGCAAAACATGGTGTGGATTGATTGGATAGTGAGATGAGGGACTAAGGAGTGAGAGGACCAAAGTGGAAGCTAATGGAACAACCCATTCTACTTCTATTTGATAACAAAATAAATTGCATTTATTTGATAAAAAGCTTATTTTTATCAAAAATTATCTAGAATAATTTTTTTGTCAAAAAATATCTTTAAAATTTATTCTTTTTGTTAAAGACTATAAGTATATTATTTACGTTTTTCATTCAAAATTCTGTTTTCTCATCACACATGAAAATCACGTGACTTTTTTTGTATAAAACTCCATTCTAGTTTCTAATTGGAAAGCTAACGGAATTCTAATTTGAATGAAGCACAGTTCTTTTTCATCCTATTACTTCTTCCAAATTAAAATCATGTGTTCAAGCTTTGAAATATGTCCTTCTAATATTAATAGCCTTCATCATCCAATTTAAGTGAAGTCAATCAAATTTTAGAGACAAAGAATAACTTACCTAGAGAAGGAATCAACGAATCATGATGAGTTTGGAATGGCAGAAGTGCAATTGAAATGGAAGAAATTTCGAAACCCTAGTATGAGTGGAAGGGAAAACAAGAGATGTTAACTTTGGGACATAAGAAATTGAACATGATTTAGAAAGGCATAATATTATTGGGATTTTTTATATTTAAAACTTGATTTACTAACGGATATTTAACAGTAACCGTTAACAGGTAGTCTTTCACAATAAAAATAGAATTTGTAGGTAGTTTTGATTAAAAAAAATGTTTGAGGTAGTTAATAGGTAATTTGATAAAAATAGATTTTAAAAGTAATCTTATCTAATCCTGATAACTAGGGTTTGGGAACACCTTTTCAAAGACCTAGATGAAAACGACGATGTATTAGAGTTCGAACAATGTGTTTCAAACTCCAATATTGCCAAGATCGAGTGTATGAAGTTTTAGTGACAAACAAATTACGCTATCAATAATATTGATGTTTGTAGGAGAAAATAAAGCAATAAAACGACACAAAGATTTAACGAGGTTCACCAAATTAAGGCTACGTCCTCCGGTGTGTAGTATCTCTTATATTATCAAAAGGAGTTCAAAGAACTCTCAAATATGGAGAATTACAATAGAGAAGAGATATAGGCTAGTGCTTGGCTTGGGGTGTATTTTGTGGATGATTACAATGTGATTGAGAGCTCTCTATTTATAGGAGAGATCACACTAAGTTACATTAAGTACATTAAAGCTATGATTAAATGATAATGAAACATCCCTAAGTACATGAAGAGTCATAAAACAACATTCTAGAGTATCAGAGACTTCGCTCGACCAAAACAGGGGTTCGCTCGGTCGAGCGACTTGGTCGAGCGGACCTCAGGAAGTTTCTTGTTGCATTCTGTCTGCTCGCTCGACCCAACCTGAAGCTCGCTCGGTCGAGCGGCCCTTCAAAAGGCTTCTGACAGTATTGCTCGACTTGCATAGTAGAGCATCTTGATTCAACCTTTCCACTTCTTCATTAAGTCCCATAACTCTCACACTTCATTACCTTATTAATCCATACTTAATCACCATCATAAATCAATCATCAAAACTTAACTTAATACACCCACATTAACACATTCATGGGATTCCATCCCAAAGGTCACACATGAATGCACCTCATCAAATGTGCACTCAAGTCACACTAATCACAACACTAGACTATATACACAGTTCCATACATAGTTGCAACCCGCAAGGTACGTTAACCTTTATGTAACACCCCGACATTTTCCCGATATATTAAATGATTTGCTAGTAATATTATTATTTTTATTATTATTATTTTTTTTAGAAAAAATATATATTTCTTTTTATTATTTATTTTGTTAGTAGATTAAATCATGAGACTTCAACTTTTAAGGCAATTAAAATCATTTTAAGCCCAAATCTTTTTCCTAATCTATCTTTAACTTCAAAAAAAAAAAAATAAATAAAAATAAAAACAAAAAAAATAAAATAAAATAAATGGGAAGTGGAATCATTTGGCCGGCCATATGGAGGGTTAAGGGGGGATTAGTAACCTCTTAGGAAGATGAAGATCAAGGAATTATTGCCTTCTATAATTATTGCCTTAATTTCCTTAATTCCTTTATTTCCTTAATCTCCTAATTACCTTACATCTTTTCATTTTCAAACCATTTGCAAGTAAGAAAACACTCCCAAAACACTACATTTCTCACGCCTAAATCCTCCACCTTGGTTCATCAATTTTGGTGTTTTGTTCTTGAAGCAATTGTGAGTAATCCTTAATCTAGTTTTTATTTTTTAAATTTTAATTTAAATTTCTATGATTTTTATGTGTGTTATTTTATAGTTTATGATTTATTCATGATTTAAAATTCATGTGTGGAAGTATGATGTTTTTCCATTTAAATTAATGTATGGTTTTAGGGTTTTAGATATGTTTACATGTGTATGAAGAATTGTTTGAAGAATGATTGAAAAAAAATATATATATATATATATATATGTATATACAAAAAAAAAAAAAAATGGTTGCTCATATAAAAAAAAATATATGTGGTGATGGAAATTTATTTTTATTTTTATTGATAAATAGTGGAGATTTATAATGTTGGTAGAGAAATATACATGTATATGTGTGGTGTGTTTGTGTGTGTAAATTGGTGTAAAAAGATTTATTTTTGAGAAAAATATAAATAAATAATTAAAATTTATTTTTGGATGTGATCATGAAAATTATGTAAATTTTATTGTTTAGATTTAATAGGGAATAAAGCATTGAAATTTATATATTTGTGATAAAAAAATGAGATCCCGTAGGTTTTGAAGATGATGGAAAAATTGTGTTTTTGGAGCATTTTTGGCTTTAAAATTAAGTTAAAAATACTTATACTATGTTATAAATTATGAAAATTGGTACTCGGGGGTTTTGACGCCTTCCGGACGCAACGGTGAAGTCGGATTTTCAGTTTGACAGTTTTAAGATGAGTTTCTGGACAGATTGTATAGGCTGTCCGGTTTTGTGTATATACCATGTCATAGTATGTGATGGATGTTCATGTTGTGTGTAGTATTCTAGGTATGGATGTGATTGTATATGTGTGTTATGGATGATTTGAGGAAAATGTGTATGTGTGCTTATTTCCCGAATACGATTGAACCTTGTAGGAAGTCGATTCGTGACCGGGAATTGATTAAGACGCTTGCGAGTTGGTTATCTTGCTTAAGGTATGTACACGCAGCGTGGTTCGCATTAGTCCGATGTATCATGTATTAATGATACCCGAAAGTAAGGCATGGGTATATAGAACGAATAATGTTATCGTTCGAATCAATAATTTTATACATTGTTATGATAAGTAGAGGTAGTATGTCCTCACTAACTTAAAAGTGGACGTAGTATGACGTCAATCTTTATATATTGTTTTGATAAATGGAGGTAGTATGACCTTACTAACTTAAAAAGTGGACGTAGTATGACGTCAATTGGTGGAAAAGAATTACTCGCGGTATATGAGGGCATTATGAGCCACCGCGGGGGTATGCATACTTAACTATAGACACCGAAGTAAGGCGAGTGTCTATGGTAGAGGCTTGCTTAGGGGTTAGCTCCCCCTAATGTATTGTCTCACTTATGGAGTTTGGAGTGTACCGGCAGTATGGCTGGATAGTACAGCAGTATGGCTGACTAACTTTTACATGAAAATAAATATTCTTAATAAGCATGATCGAAGCGTACGGTTCTGTGATTTGTTAGCTAATTAATTAAAACTTTCTCTTGTGTTATTATTTATTGGTATGCGACGTTCGCTGACGTGTGCTTTTGGTCTTAACGACCCTGCGATGATGTTGTGTCCTATCTGGGCAATGACTAGCAGTAAGTTAAGTTGCAGGTCTGGGGAGTGAGGATTGTCCCTTGAAGAAATAAATTATTAGGGTAGAAAAGTCTTAATAAGATCTTAAAAATTTAGTTTAAAGAACATTTGGTTTTTATGAGGCGACTTTCGTTCTCAAGTTGTAATAAGTAGATTTAACTTTTCGTTCTTATCCGCTGCTAAGAATTTCTTATTATCTAGTAGATCTTAATAACGCTAATAGAACTCGATCCGCACGTTTTCCTTAACTTCAAAACCGTTTTAAACTGTTTTCTAACATCCCGGTTTGACTCGGATTATAGTTGTCTCGTTTTTAAAAGGTCATTTTCTCTTCTCGTACGACCCGAGTTATTCCGAGATGTTACAACTGGTATCAGAGCGGGAGTTTTATTTAGTGTTATTTATCTATATCGATAGACTAACGTTAAAAAAAAAATTTTTAAAATTAATTAACGAGAGTAAAAGGGGTAGACATTAAGGGGATATGATGTGTTGTGCTTTGTGTCTTTAAGCATGATGTCATGGATAACTTGATGAGTGTATGATAGCATTTCTGTGTCTATATCTCTGATGTTTTGAATTATCTATCTTTGTCTGATCTTAGAAATTGATTGCCTTGTTTTCTTTCCTTGTGAGTTAGGAAGTTCGATTATTATTTTTCTCTCATGGATAAAGGAAAAAGACCGGCCGATGAAGGAATTAATACCCGAGAGGAACCCTGGAGAGTTTTAGATAATGCCCCAGCTTGGGCAGAAATAGAGGCTCAGGGAATTTGGGATAGAAAAGAGGGAGAAAGTGATTTGGATTACACCCGACGAATGAAAATGATCTACAAAAAGTCCAAACAGGTGTATGAAAGAATAATGGAAGAGGAAACGAATGCATTGAAAGGGATGATTGACGAGTTTCACCTAGAGCTTGACAGGAGGGTAAGAGCAGTGCAAACTGAGGGTCGGGACGGAGTTGACGTTCCAGAGTCTAGTGGGGCAAGGAGAGATAATAATGAGGAGGATGTTCACATAGTAGACCCAGACTCAATGCCATTTATAATCTTCGATGGGTTGGATTTCGAGAGGGATCCAAAGGAGGATCCAGAAGAGGACCCGGAGGAGGAGGACCCCGATGAGGACCCAGAAGAGGAATATGAGGAGGAGTTCGAAGAAAATTCTGATGAGGAGCAGGGAGAATTCATGGAGGAGGATCCTTTAGGAGTGGTAGAAGATCCTGATGATGATAACTTAGGGGATGGATATAATGCTGATGAGGAGGGGGAACTAGCTTATAGAGATGGAATGATGAGTGATGATGATAGTGGGCATATTATTTTAGGGGGTTGGCCGGTGAGGCGAGAGGATCTTATGAGCGAGGAAGAGAGTGAAATCATGATGTGGGTGGAGGAACCACCTGAGCCAATAATTGTAGAGCTTTCTGATTCAGTAGCGCGACTTACTATGAGTGATTCCTTATCTGTGGGGACCCTTTCTGATTCCGATAGCGCGTCTAGCGATGACTCCGATGATGCTGATTTTGACCCTGATCAATACATGGAGGATCGGGACCGCATGGATGCGTCACCTTTATGTGCCTGATTGTTTTTACTTTATTTTGATGATGCATGTGCTTGAGTCGTATGTCTAGTCCCTTAGTAGAATAATTGCGAACAATTTTGTTGGTTAAGTGATTTGGTTGTTTATCTCGGACTTTTGTAGTTTTGAACAATGACTATGTGGGAATTTATACCCCAGTATTCTTTCTAGATTGGAAGTATACGGTTTGTTTGTTTTGAATTTGAATTTCATTTTTAAAATTATAAACAATTAGAAAGTAGAATTGATTCAGTGTTGTATTTATGGAACAAAAAAAAAAAAAAAAAAAAAAAAAAATCTGATTATAGACTTATTGTTCAACCTTTTTACCTTTAGGGCTACTACCTTGTTTACTTTAGAACAATAACAGAATGAGTTTTTTTTCCTTAAACCTCAAACGCTATAGAAATGTATTTACACACCTTGTTTGAACCTGATGCAGTAAACTTGCCATCATGCCACCCTTTTTGAAAAGGTCCGTGCCAAGAGGAAACTCTGATCGAGTGCTTCGAAACCTAGTCAAGGCCCTAGCTGGCGCAAGGAATCCGAGACCGAAATCCTTGGAGGAAAAGGCTTCGTCAATTAGTAAGAGAATAGCCCAGAGTAAACCCTCGACTTATAGTGGAAAAGGTGAACCTTCTATGTTGGAAAACTGGCTGAGAGAATTTGACAAGCTTTTTAGTGTGGTGAGATGTCCTGCTGAGCTCATGGTTGACCAAGCCGCGTTTTTCCTAGTGGAAGACGCTGACTATTGGTGGACACATAGTAAGATGAGGTTGATATCAGAAAACAACGGTGACTTAAGCTGGGAAGGATTTAAGGGGGCGTTAAGGGACCAATTTTATCCGCCTCATGTTAGGAAGGACAAATCAAATGAGTTTGCTAGGTTCGAAATGGGAAACCTAACGGTAGATGAATATTATCAGAAATTTATGGAATACTTGAAGTTTTGCCCTGACGATGTCCCAACTGAGGGAAAGAAAATACAGCGTTTTGAGTTAGGTCTATCGTATGAGATCCAAAAACACATTGAGACTGATAGATATGATACGTTAGACCAGCTATATAAGAGAGCTGCGCAGATTGGGAATGTTATCAGGAAGGAAAAAGAGAAGTTGGGCCATAGCGGAGAAAAGAGAAAAGAACCCGTGTTTCAGAATGATACGAATGCGAGTAATCAAGTCCAAAATCAATTTAAGAAGCACAAACCGTTTGGAGGCTTTCAGGAGAAAGGTTTCCATTCTGGTCAAAACAGCAAGAATGGGGGAAATTCGAGAATAGAGGCTAGAATGCAGAAGCCTTTGTATGATCGTAATGGGAAGGAAAGAATCTTCAACTGTAGGAGATGCCAAAAGAACCACCCAGGAAGGGACTGCCGGGGTGCGTTAGTGGACTGTTCTTACTGTGGTAAGCCGGGCCATAGATTGTACGAGTGTTATACTCGCATAGGACAACAAGAGTTGCAAGGGGGAAATCATAGAGGTTTCCAACAACAAAGAATCGCTAACGGACGGGGTAGTAATGATGCTGGTAGGGGGAATCACATTGGTGGAAGTTTTGGCCGAAACTTGGGAGGTGCCTCAAACCCAAGGTTTTCGGGGAATAACTCCGGTCTTCAGCAACGACCGGGAAATGCTAGAAACGAGAATTTCCTTTCAAGCCAACGTGGGAATCAAGGAGGTGTTACTACTTTTACCCAGAACTACGGCAGGCTTTCAGCAGTTAACTCGAGGGAGGCAGCGCAGGCGTCGGATGTGGTCATAGGTACATTCTGTATTAATGAAAAATCCGTTAAAGTACTGTTTGATTCTGGTGCATCATGCTCGTTTGTTTCAAAGTCTAGAGTTAAGGACTTAGAATTGGAAAACCCCGAGGAAACATCTTTTTCAGTCTCTACTCCTTCCGGGGAGATATTTCATTGTAATACGTTGTTCCGTGAAGTGCCGGTTAAGATAGGGAAAGTAAAATTTCCAAGTAATTTATTTTCTCTAGAAATGGATGACTTAAATGTAATACTTGGGATGGATTGGCTAAGTAGATATAAAGCGATAATAGATTGTGAAGAACAGTCAGTGACCTTAAGTGGACCTAGGGGGGAGAAGGTTAAATATAGGAGTCTTCCTAAGGGACCGAGGATAAAAATCGTATCATCATTAAAAGTCAAGAAGTTAATTAAGCAAGGGCAACCGTGGTTTCTGTGTAGTATAAGTAAAGTAGGGGAGCGGGAGTTGCAGCTTGAGAACATTCCAGTGGTCTGTGGTTTTAGAGATGTTTTCCCAGAAGAACTTCCTGGTATGCCGCCAAGAAGGGACGTGGATTTCTCGATTGATTTAATCCCTGGGACAGGACCGATTTCAAAAGCTCCTTACCGAATGGCCCCAAGGGAGATGGAAGAATTGAAAATCCAATTGGAGGAGTTGTTAGAGAAGAGTTATATAAGACCTAGTGTGTCGCCTTGGGGAGCCCCAGTGTTGTTTGTAAGGAAAAAGGACGGAACGATGCGTCTCTGTATTGATTACAGAGAACTTAATAAGGTCACTGTTAAGAATAAGTACCCATTACCACGGATCGATGATCTTTTTGATCAGTTGCAAGGGGCAGGAGTCTTTTCCAAGATTGATCTGCGGTCCGGGTATCATCAGTTACGCATCAAGGAGGAGGATATTAGTAAATCAGCTTTTAGAACCAGATACGGACACTTTGAATTTATAGTGATGCCTTTTGGGTTGACCAATGCACCCGCAGCATTTATGGGGTTGATGAATCGGGTTTTTAACGCGTACCTCGATAAGTGTGTGGTGGTGTTCATTGATGATATTTTGGTATATTCCAAGAGCCAAGAAGAACATCAAGAACATTTAAGGATAGTCTTGCAGATTCTGCGAGAGAATCAGTTGTATGCTAAGTTTTCGAAGTGTGAATTTTGGTTAGAGCAAGTGGCTTTTCTGGGTCACATTGTTTCTAAGGAAGGAATTTCCGTTGATCCAGCAAAAGTAGCAGCTGTTCGGGATTGGTCTACACCTCGGAATGTTACAGATATCCGGAGTTTCTTGGGATTAGCAGGATACTATCGTCGTTTTGTGAAGGACTTTTCTCGCATCGCTCGTCCACTGACAGCCTTGATGAAGAAGGAAAAGAAGTTCGAATGGACTGAGGAGTGCGAGAAGGCATTTCGGTTATTAAAGGAGAAGTTAACTACAGCCCCTGTGTTGACCTTACCTGACCCATCCTTGGAATACTCTGTCTATAGTGACGCTTCCAAACATGGGTTAGGTTGTGTTTTGATGCAAGATAGAAAGGTGGTGGCGTATGCTTCACGTCAACTAAGGACTCATGAGGTGAATTATCCAACACATGACTTGGAGTTAGCTGCTGTGGTTTTCGCATTGAAAATCTGGCGACATTACCTTTATGGTGTCAAATGCAAGGTCTTTACGGATCATAAAAGTTTGCAATTTTTGTTCACTCAATCCGAGTTGAATTTGCGCCAACGACGTTGGTTAGAACTTATCAGTGATTATGATTTAGAGATTTCATATCACGAAGGCCGTGCGAATGTAGTCGCTGATGCTTTGAGTAGGAAATCGAGGCATTCCGTCTCAGCGTTAATAACCTCTGAGGAGTTGTGTAAGGAGTTTGGGAGAATGAACTTGGAGATAATCCAAGAAGGGGAATTGGAAGCCAAGTTGAGTGCCTTGTCTATTCAACCTACCTTTTTCGAAGAGATTATGGCTAAGCAACTGGAAGACCCAAAGTTCATTAAACTTCGGGAGCAGATCAGTGAAGGGAAAGCTGAAGGTTTTACAATTCATGAGGACGGTAGTCTTCGTTTTAAAGGACGGTGGTGTGTGCCGGATGGGTGTAACTCCTTGAAGGAAAAATTATTGAACGAAGCTCATTATTCTAGATACTCGGTTCATCCTGGTGGGGATAAAATGTATCAAGATTTAAAATGCATGTTTTGGTGGTCTGGTATGAAAAAGAATATTGCTGAATTTGTTTCCAAGTGTTTAACGTGTCAAAAGGTTAAGAGTGAACATCGAAGACCAGCTGGGTTACTGCAACCTCTAGAAGTCCCGGTCTGGAAGTGGGATGACATATCTATGGATTTCGTGTTAGGGTTGCCACGAACTAAAGCTGGTAATGATACTCTTTGGGTTATCGTGGATAGGCTTACTAAGTCTGCAAGGTTTATTCCGATGAACTGTAAGTGGGATATGGAACAACTTGCTCGTGCCTATATTCGATACGTTGTTCGATATCACGGAATACCTCGTACTATTGTCTCCGATCGTGATACTCGATACTTGTCACATTTTTGGAAATCATTACAGCAGGCTTTGAGAACCACTCTTCTTCATAGTACGTCTTTTCACCCTATGACGGATGGTCAGACTGAACGTGTCAATCAGATACTAGAAGACATGTTGAGAGCAATAGCCATGGAATGGCAAGGTTCATGGGATGAACATTTGGATTTAGTAGAATTCTCTTATAATAACAGTTATCAGGCAACGATTCAAATGGCTCCGTTTGAAGCACTGTATGGTCGTAAGTGCCGTAGTCCTGTATGTTGGGATGATTTTACTGAATCCGTCACCTTAGGACCTGATATGCTTGTGCAAATGACAGAGAAAGTAAAGTTGATTCGCGATAAAATGAAGGCAGCCCAGAATAGACAAAAATCGTACGCCGATCTCCGACGTCGGCCTGATGAGTACGAAGTGGGCGACAAAGTTTTACTCCGTGTGTCTCCGATGAGAGGTGTGGTTCGTTTTGGTGCTCGTGGGAAGTTGAGCCCGCGTTTCATTGGCCCCTATGATATTGTGGAGCGGATTGGGAAGTTAGCTTACCGGTTAGCGTTACCTAATGCGTTGGGTAAGGTTCATGACGTTTTTCATATCTCCCAGTTAAAACGTTATGTTGCGGCTTCTTCGCATGTCTTAGACCCGGAACCGTTAGAACTTGATGAAAGCCTCACCTATGAAGAGCAACCTGTCCAGATTTTAGATAGAAAGGTTCGCAGTACTCGGCGAAAGGATGTTGCAATGGTTAAGGTTCTATGGTCAAATCATCGGTCACAAGAGGCAACTTGGGAAACAGAAGCTTCAATGCGAGAGAAGTATCCGCATCTTTTTCCTCAGGTTAGTAAGTTACGGGGACGTAACTTTTTAAGGGGGGTAGGAAGCGGTAGAATTTTGCGTTTTACGCGCTTTGAGGTTTATTTTGATCTATTTCTTTTGTTGTGTGCATGTTTTGTCGTTTTTTTTTTATGTGTGTGATTGTTGTGTGTTTGTGTTTGTACGTTGAGGTTTGGGGGTCAAAACCTTTTTAAGGGGGGTAGTCTGTAACACCCCGATATTTTCCCGATATATTAAATGATTTGCTAGTAATATTATTATTTTTATTATTATTATTTTTTTTAGAAAAAATATATATTTCTTTTTATTATTTATTTTGTTAGTAGATTAAATCATGAGACTTCAACTTTTAAGGCAATTAAAATCATTTTAAGCCCAAATCTTTTTCCTAATCTATCTTTAACTTCAAAAAAAAAAATAAAAATAAAAATAAAAACAAAAAAAATAAAATAAAATAAATGGGAAGTGGAATCATTTGGCCGGCCATATGGAGGGTTAAGGGGGGATTAGTAACCTCTTAGGAAGATGAAGATCAAGGAATTATTGCCTTCTATAATTATTGCCTTAATTTCCTTAATTCCTTTATTTCCTTAATCTCCTAATTACCTTACATCTTTTCATTTTCAAACCATTTGCAAGTAAGAAAACACTCCCAAAACACTACATTTCTCACGCCTAAATCCTCCACCTTGGTTCATCAATTTTGGTGTTTTGTTCTTGAAGCAATTGTGAGTAATCCTTAATCTAGTTTTTATTTTTTAAATTTTAATTTAAATTTCTATGATTTTTATGTGTGTTATTTTATAGTTTATGATTTATTCATGATTTAAAATTCATGTGTGGAAGTATGATGTTTTTCCATTTAAATTAATGTATGGTTTTAGGGTTTTAGATATGTTTACATGTGTATGAAGAATTGTTTGAAGAATGATTGAAAAAAAATATATATATATATATATGTATATACAAAAAAAAAAAAAAATGGTTGCTCATATAAAAAAAAATATATGTGGTGATGGAAATTTATTTTTATTTTTATTGATAAATAGTGGAGATTTATAATGTTGGTAGAGAAATATACATGTATATGTGTGGTGTGTTTGTGTGTGTAAATTGGTGTAAAAAGATTTATTTTTGAGAAAAATATAAATAAATAATTAAAATTTATTTTTGGATGTGATCATGAAAATTATGTAAATTTTATTGTTTAGATTTAATAGGGAATAAAGCATTGAAATTTATATATTTGTGATAAAAAAATGAGATCCCGTAGGTTTTGAAGATGATGGAAAAATTGTGTTTTTGGAGCATTTTTGGCTTTAAAATTAAGTTAAAAATACTTATACTATGTTATAAATTATGAAAATTGGTACTCGGGGGTTTTGACGCCTTCCGGACGCAACGGTGAAGTCGGATTTTCAGTTTGACAGTTTTAAGATGAGTTTCTGGACAGATTGTATAGGCTGTCCGGTTTTGTGTATATACCATGTCATAGTATGTGATGGATGTTCATGTTGTGTGTAGTATTCTAGGTATGGATGTGATTGTATATGTGTGTTATGGATGATTTGAGGAAAATGTGTATGTGTGCTTATTTCCCGAATACGATTGAACCTTGTAGGAAGTCGATTCGTGACCGGGAATTGATTAAGACGCTTGCGAGTTGGTTATCTTGCTTAAGGTATGTACACGCAGCGTGGTTCGCATTAGTCCGATGTATCATGTATTAATGATACCCGAAAGTAAGGCATGGGTATATAGAACGAATAATGTTATCGTTCGAATCAATAATTTTATACATTGTTATGATAAGTAGAGGTAGTATGTCCTCACTAACTTAAAAGTGGACGTAGTATGACGTCAATCTTTATATATTGTTTTGATAAATGGAGGTAGTATGACCTTACTAACTTAAAAAGTGGACGTAGTATGACGTCAATTGGTGGAAAAGAATTACTCGCGGTATATGAGGGCATTATGAGCCACCGCGGGGGTATGCATACTTAACTATAGACACCGAAGTAAGGCGAGTGTCTATGGTAGAGGCTTGCTTAGGGGTTAGCTCCCCCTAATGTATTGTCTCACTTATGGAGTTTGGAGTGTACCGGCAGTATGGCTGGATAGTACAGCAGTATGGCTGACTAACTTTTACATGAAAATAAATATTCTTAATAAGCATGATCGAAGCGTACGGTTCTGTGATTTGTTAGCTAATTAATTAAAACTTTCTCTTGTGTTATTATTTATTGGTATGCGACGTTCGCTGACGTGTGCTTTTGGTCTTAACGACCCTGCGATGATGTTGTGTCCTATCTGGGCAATGACTAGCAGTAAGTTAAGTTGCAGGTCTGGGGAGTGAGGATTGTCCCTTGAAGAAATAAATTATTAGGGTAGAAAAGTCTTAATAAGATCTTAAAAATTTAGTTTAAAGAACATTTGGTTTTTATGAGGCGACTTTCGTTCTCAAGTTGTAATAAGTAGATTTAACTTTTCGTTCTTATCCGCTGCTAAGAATTTCTTATTATCTAGTAGATCTTAATAACGCTAATAGAACTCGATCCGCACGTTTTCCTTAACTTCAAAACCGTTTTAAACTGTTTTCTAACATCCCGGTTTGACTCGGATTATAGTTGTCTCGTTTTTAAAAGGTCATTTTCTCTTTTCGTACGACCCGAGTTATTCCGAGATGTTACACTTTACCTATTCATTCATACTTCCACAAAAGGATCTCACATTCTAAACAAGCCCTAAGTCTTCTTCTGTTAGAGCAACAGGCCACTATGCATTCTTATAGAAAGGTTAGGCAACATTTCTCAAACACATACTGACTTAATCATCGGAGGAGATCCCCTAGAGAAGCCCTCTTCAGCCCTCGTTTGTTGCTTGTGTAGGTTAAACCGTTCAAGGCACACTAGATAGTAACTCTAAACCTTACCAGCATTTCATTACCATCAATCGGTTTAAAAGACACTCTTAATTCCCTATTTAGTGTGATGATTGATCCAATCCTTGAAAAAATGATAATAGTATTGAAATTTTTTGGATGATATCATAGAGGAGAGAAAAATGAGAAGAGATAATCAAAGATGGTGATAGAGATATTTTTATAAAGAAAATTTGTTAAGTTAAATGGATAGATGAAAATAAAAAGTGTTGGTAATTCATGGAAATAGATGGAGTACTTCCTTACTTAGCTCCTATAAAATTACACCACTTTGTAGAAGTTGTTTTATTAGTGTTGTAGTTGGTTAATACAATGAAAAACAAATGGGTAAAAGGCAGTGACATATTATTTAAGGGCCACTTGTGTTACCAATCCTATAGAAGAAATAAAAATCTTAAAATTTTTAGGCTAATAAATTATATATAGGTTCACAATAAACTTCATTGAATACACTCAATTTCCTTTTGAAATTGTCATATGACTCCAAAAGGCTCTAATATATTTCAGTCATAAGGTTTAACTTGTTCCTAGTTTGGACCAGATACAATTAATAAACACTAATGTGGTTAGTGTAAACAGGATTAAAGGAGTAATTGTTAGTTTAGAGACTTGTCTTTGCTATATCACATTTTTTTAAGTTAGATAACTATGGGGACCAAGTCTTCACAAGTAACACACGTTAGAGGGCTTCCAATTCGACTTCGAGGACCGCCTTCGATGCTCAAGTCAATGTGCATTCCGACCCCTCAAACCGCCGGTGACTACTTATAGAGACTGTAGACTGGCCCCACAAACCAACATAAGTCTTTCCAACGCACTTTGACCTCACTCGTTCACCCATCCTAAGATTACTCCCACCAAGCACATTGAATTGTGAAGTTCTTATCAAATGGGCTCCCATGATGTTGTAAGATCGCCTAAGACTTAGGGGTTCATACAAACTTTAATCAAAGATCGAAAGATAGAACGATGAAGAACGATGGAAGGAAAGGGTGATGATGGAGGACAAATGAACAAACTGATTTGTTTTTCTGTATTTTTTGCTTGATTTTTCGAACAGCAAGGGGAAGGATAGTGATGGCTAATATCAAAACTCACTATGAATCCACGTAGCAAGTAACGACGCTCTTAAAGCACAAGTGCACGCGCCAATACACCAAGCATAAGAACTTTTGCTAATACAACTCTAATCCAAGAATCATACAACAACGAGGATTGAAACAAAGCGTTTCGGGTTTTCTCTAACATCAATCATCAACTGAAAATTACAATACATGTTGAACTATTTACAAAAAAAGCAAAACGAAAGAAACTAACTTAAAAACCGACTCACAGTTATGGCCGACTGTATGGCGTGTGGAAGTTACCACATATGGCCGGTCATAACCACTTCTCGTGTAACTTTCGTCCCATTATTGCCTATTACAAAACCGACAAATAACTCCCTAAATTTCTGAAAATAACTCCTGATTACTCGACTTAAAACCGAAAATAACTACCCTAATATTTTTGAAAATAAATCCCCTAATATTTCTGATTTTTTTGATTGCTTGCATGATAATAACTACCTAGCTACTTGGACTAAAAGGACTACAATTATGATGACCTTCCACACGCCTAGATTGGCTCAACTTTTGCTGAAAATAACTTCCGTGCTTTGACTTGATTTCTGTCTTTGATTTCTTCTTGACTTAAATAACTTCCGTGCTTTGACTTGATTTCCGTCCTTTATTTCTTCTTGACAATACTCACATACATGACATATTTTTGTTTGTTTTCTTAATTAAAAGTAATCATTAAAAACATAAATGGACCGACCCTAATAAATATAACACAAACTGCAAACTTAAACATTAAAATTTAGATTTTTATGAGGTGAAGCTTGATTACGGATGATCTTTGAAAGGTGGATGAAATGAGTGCTTGTTACATAAGGATGAGGCACCAACACATGAAAAGAAGATGCACCTTATTGATATAAGTAGTCTATTAATTCTTTTTTAAAGTCACCCCCACTTAGGAATACAACATCCTCGTTAAACCGTAGTTTCAGGATCTTTTCTCTCGCTAGGTGTATTGAACACACAATCATCCACAATCGCAAAGTAACTCTAATACCATTTGTAACACCCCGACCCTTCAAAACGTCGGTGACTACTCATGGAGACTGTAGACTGGCTCCACAGACCAACACAAGTCTTTTTATCGCACTTTGGCCTCACTCGTGCGTACCAAGTAAAACTTCCCAAGGAAGTCACCCATTCTAAAATTACTCCCCACCAAGCACGCTTCACTGTGGAGTTCTCATCAAATGGGCTCCCATGAAGAGAAGATACACCTTATTGATATGAGTAATCTATTAACTTTTTTAAAGCTAAATTTGTGGTATCACACAATGAATATACTAAATGAGTACCTGGGATCCAATTCTAAATACCCCATGTACCTTTAAAGTGTGGTACAAGATATATGGGTTGCTTGGAAGAATTGCATCTAGGACAAACTCTTTAGGGCGGGGAGCATTTGAGAGAACCTTGTCTAAAAGAAGTCCCGCCCAAAAGGACCTTGCTGCTTGGAACAAACTCGTTTGGAAGAACCTTGTTCAGTATAAACCCTTGTCTGATACAAGGCATTTCCTGTTAAATGACTTCTCACAAATACAATTCTTTCAACCCACTAGCGTTTATCTATAACGCTCCTGCTCAATCAAACCACCTTATCTATCCATGGAGGCTGTAGACTGGCACCACAAACCTACACAAGTTCTTTTGAGTAAATTTGGGTACTAAATCTGGAACCGACCTGTGTGACTCAGCCGCCAACGGCCTACAACAGGCTTTGAACGCTTACGGACAACAGCAAAACAGCCTTGGTTGAGATTCAGACTCAGAAAATTCAAAACCATTAATTGATGAACTCAATTCGTTCATATCATTCTCATGTTTAGAACCCTCTCTTTGTTTCCTCGTTTGCCGCTTTCCTTCCCTCAAAGGTAATAACTACTAATTAGTATTCCTTATGTTTTGATTTAATGCTTACCCTTTGTAATTTAGGCTGTAATATATCATGGTTCGGGTTTAAATTTGTTGTTAATCAACCTATATGGGGTTTACCTACAATGGTTCTTGCTGTACTTGGATGAATTTTCACTTTTCAGTAATTGTTGGGTACTTTTAATTTTTTATCACATGAATTTGTTTTGGATTTATACTCTGAGTAATCATTGTTGATTTGACATCCAAATATGTTGTTTTTTTTTTTAATTTCAGATTTTGTTTTGCTACAATGTCTGTGGAAGTTAAACCATGGCGTCCTAAGTTTATTCCTGTGGAGCAAAGTCAAATCACTTCAATTAGTAGCTCTGAAGGTTTGTTTCTGCTTATATTTGAAATGTTTTCTCAAATTGGATTCTAATTTGAAATATTGTGTGACCTCATCGAGCACAAAAGTCTTTGTAATGGTATTATGGATGGACTGGGATATGTTATATACTCTAACATGTCCCCTCACACGAGAGCCCGTTGAGCTAGAAGTGTGGATGCACACATGCATTGAATGTTCCACTTTAAATGAGGGGTGGTGCAGATTCCAACCCGTGACCTCTTGTCACGCTGGCTTTTGATACCATGTCAATAAACCAATTCAACCAAAAGTTTAAGCTAATGGTTGAAGGCTTGAAGCCCCAGGATATGTTATATACTCTAACATGAACTATGTAGGACTTATACAATCCTCCCACGATTTTTGATAGATAGTAAGTTGACAGAATAGTGTGATTGGTTGAGAAGGACAGGGTTGTGTTATGTAGGATTTACAATTGTTGTAGGTAAAGTTAACTAGAATGTTATATTGATCAACCTTGTTTCTTTTTAATCGAATCGATATCCCTACCCCATCATCCTTGTGTGAACTAATCATCAATGCTAGAATGATACCACCCTCAAAAGCTAGTAATAAATCATCAAATTTTTAACTTGCATTGTTACTTGTTTGTTTATCAGTTTGTCCTTCTTGAAGTGTACATTGTGTAGTTTGAAAAACTATGATCTATTTTTGTTGTAGTTATCTTGAACATTGTCATCATTTTCCTTGCTACTTTCTTACCTTGAACTCCCGTTTGCTCTTGTTGGTTGCAAGCGTCTGATTTGTTGCAAACCTTGTCATGGCTAGTTGCAATTGCTAATTGTCCTGTCTGTTTATATGTGAGAAGCCGAGATTGGAATATATGCCGATGCCCGATAGTAATGAATGTGTTTAAGGAATTCCAAGTCTCTTTTTTTATCTTTTAATGTGTCAAAGTTTTACTTTAGCATGTGATTGGTGGCTGACTAGAAATGCTGAACTCTTCTACTGCAGCATACAGATTCAGTGTTGTTTCGTATAACATACTGGCACAGGTATGATGTACGCTTCAGACTTTAATTAGTGCTTTGCACCAAATACATGGAAAATTGTATATGAAAGTCTGCTATATGCAGGTGCAGTTCTGCTTATTCTCGTAGATCTTTTGCCCAAAAGAGTAACACGTTTTTTAGGGGGGGGGGGGGGGGAAGAAGTGGGATGTAGCATGCTTTAAACTGAGGACTGTATTACGATAATCGTGTTCGCTGGATTAGAAGTATGGACATTTTAGAGGAAGTTGATTGATAACCTGCCTTTTTATAGAACTTTTCCTTGATTTCAATAAATACATGTCAAATATCCACAACCAATTGCTCTGAAGTCCTACAATCAATTGGACTTCCCCACCCTATTTCCGAAGAGACTATGAAGATATGATGTTTCTCAAAACAAACTTTAATCCCAAATTTTTTCAAAATTCCCCTTACAAAAGCTTTGTGATTAATTTTTGTTAATTGTACATTTTTTCTTGTATATTAGGAAAGCATCAAAAAAATGTCGTTTTAATAAATTTTTCATCTATTTCTTCGTTTTTTCTAGTATATTTTAACTTTATATTACTTGAACTCATGAATATATTTTATCCAGCGTACAACCAGGTTTTTTTAATATAAATAGTATAATATTTACCTATTACTTTTGCTATGGCCTATGCCCTTGTAATAGTTTTTAAACATTCAATTTCTCCTTTACCCCGTTTCATTCCGTGAGCTTTTAATGGTTATTTCACTATTTAAAGAGTAGTTGCTGCATACTAGTTAGGGTAAGACTACATTTCGTATTGTGTTTAGTTTGTCATTGTTAAGTTGCTAATCATCAAGTAATGCTTGTAGAATCCAAACAACCGTATCAAAATTTAGTTGGTCGATATGTATATAATTGAAACAAATATGATTATGATAAATTTCAAATGTTACCAACTTGCTAATTTATCATACACTTGCATGTTACATTTTCTTTTAACTTTCTCTTAATGTTTGCAACTTTCCAAATTCCATTTGAAGGTGTTTGTGAAGAGTTCCTATTTCCCACACTCCCCAAGACCTTGTCTCAGGTATTTCAGCTTGTTCATTTTTGTCTTCTATACCTCTTTTGAATTATATTCTTCCTTGTTTTTATATGGTCTATTTCCGTCAATACACACGAATGCTTTTTAATGATCAACCTGAAGGAAGGGAATTGTGGAACAATCGTAAAACATTTTTTTACTTCAAGAAGACTTTTAGTTACTTTATTAGAAAGAAACGTGAAAAATAAGCTAGAATGAGAGAAAATTCAGTAAGGACATGAGGAAAAAGTATGGCTGAAAATATCTAGAACTTTTGCAAGCTTGTATTACCAATAAATATTTATGAGTAATCTCTCTTTACCTAGAGTATACTAGGGTAAATTTTTCTCATGAAAAAATGTCTTATTCTTCAATGTCCTGAGCTATACTTCTATACCAACTGTGCGTCCACCTTCATCGTCGTCTTTCTATATAGTCCTTCATCAACATCCTCCTTTGTCGTCCTCCTTCACCAATGAACAAACACTAGTTTTTTTCTCCTTACCATGAAAGCTCATCCGTCTCTTACAATATTCAACATCGGCAAATGAACATGAAAAGATGTACCATCATGGAAATTGACTCTCCAATCACAAATGAATTACACCAACTAGCATTAGTTGGTTTCAATTTCTTGAAACTATGAATTGTGGGGTTTCTCCTTGCTCCATTCTTTATGTTAATTTGTTACCATTATGGTCTGTACAAATGGAAGTTGATTCACCACTCAAAATCAATAAAAGAAATACTGCATTTTGTTTAACTTTCTTTCCCGACTTTGAAAATTGTCTCATATTCTTGTTTGGCAAATAGTAAAAATAGATAAGGAATTAAATAAAAATTGATTATATTTAAAAAATCATCCTTATAACTCTTACTTTTCTTTACTTTCATTAATGGCAAAAATGTCATTTTATAAATTTCCCAAGTCTCAACCTTTGCTAATTCCCATTCCCCTCAAACAAATAAGGAATTTTCTATAATTCTACCCCAAAATCCCAATCCCTAACCTCGATTCCCCCTTGCCAAACACACCCTAAGAGTCTACTGGTCTGAGAAAAGGATTTGATCATCAAATGTTCTGTATTGAGTTTTTTTAACGCATTTGAGAGAGCACAAGCCTCTCAAAAGCTTGCAACTATTTTAATTGATTTGTAAAATTTTAAGTAGATATATTCTTTCTATCTTTTCTTGCTTTTCATATATTCCTCAACTTCTACAAAATGAGTCAGATTGGTGTCAACGTTGTTGCCTAGATCTCATTGGAAGTCAAGACTCTAGACTATGAGTATTTATACGACTATGACTCCCTGAAGCTTTATCACGAGAAACGACTCAGTTTAAACTGTGTTAATGAAGATATGATAAGAAGTTAGAGTTGGACACTTGAAGAAGATTATTATTATTAGCCACTAAATACTACTACCTAACAAAACATAATTATTCTTTCTGGATTTTAAGGCGCTTCACACACAAAGCTAGCGCATTCGCATGGTTTCTAGTGTCTATGTTATAAGAAACCTAAGCACCTTGGGACGCCTTGCGCCTTTCTAAACTAAAGATCTCATTCATTGAGAAACGTTTTGCTAAAGGTGAGTGTAAGATAACTCTTGTGAAAGAAATGCTAAAGGCTTGCATTAAGCTTGATTGAATTAGAATCTAAGAGCACATTAACAATTTTGTTTATTACTTAAGTTTCAGGTCACCATCTAACCAACACATAAATGCAAGATTTTAAAATCATGTTCATGATGTGCTCTTAGGCTTCCCAAATCCACCAATTGCCCGCTACGATTTACTTTGTCAAGTAGAGAAGAATTTTTACAAAACGCACCAGTATTACAAGATATCTTCGTCAAGTCCAGCCAACACAAACTCGTTCTCATGCTTTGAATTTCCCTCCTAGATATATTGCCTAATAGGAAATAGCCCATTTTTACTGCAAACTTTCGTCAAGTCTAGTGGACCAACCATCCCGTGTTCTAATGAAGTTGAAGTTGATTATTACCCACCTTAAGGACACACCGAAAGTGTGGGATAGTGTCATGATCGTGCCAAAGAAAGGTTGTTAACGAAAGATTATCATTATTTGTTAAGAATGACTACAAAAGAAGACCATTAATTACTTTGTAAGAAGCAAGTTTGTACTTTTAAAAGAAGCTAAAAAAGAGGAAATTCTATAAATAAGTGTATAGTGAGGAGTGAAAGGGATCTAATTATTGAGTATTTTGTATTAAGTTTTTGTGATTTTTTATGTGAGTGAACAGGCCTCTCGAAAACTTATAATTATTTTTCATATTCTGCAATATTTATTGAATATTTTGTATTGAATTTTCTAGATTAATGTGGGAGAGAACAAGCTTCTCATAAGTTAATAAGATACAAACATTTTATGCAGTTTTTAATCTTGATCGGCAATGCAAGCTATCCATCTGATGTGGCAACAAATGAATTGCTAGTTTACCACACGATAAAGAAAAAGAATTTTTACATGTTTTTTTATTGATAAGGAGAAGGCATGTGAAAATTTTCTTAAGCACTTTGGCAGGTTATATAAAAGAAATGTATGTCATGAGTATATGAATAATGCATGAGAAAGTATACACTAATGTAAATATCATCCATGGACTATGGTTGATGAATTTTGCATAGAAAAGTTCCTAGTTCATAATTATTATTAATTGTAAATTAATAAGACTTGTGAACAATACCCAATAATAATGGAAATATTGTTTTTAAGTGATAGTGATTGCTCATGAATCATGTCTTGTTATTGACTTTTAAGTCAATAATGGTTATCAATTCAGATTTCTTAACAAACTAAAGAGCTTATTATGTTATATAATAACTGTGAAATTAATTTTAGGCTGTTATCTGTATAATGGAAAAGGCTAAAACAATAGGTGTTTGAGAGAGTGTCATAGAGAGACAGAGTGAGAGAGAGACTTGGTAACTTGAGCAAACACCATTCTTGCACTCTTTCATTTACGTGAAGGTGATGAAGAAGCCGTTTGAAGGTTATTTCTAGTTGTAACTTTTGACTCAAGGTTGGTTTGGTTTTGCAGATGGAAGGCTCGTTCAGAAGCTGTTTTAGCCGCTCTTAGAGCTCTTGATGTTGACTTTCTCTGCTTACAGGTATTTTAACTTGTAAGTTGAGGTTGGTAACAAATAAGTTCACTTTTCATCTCTTATATCTGATGCGCTTTAAAGTTGCATGTGTTTTGTTTTAGATTCCCCATGTTCATGTGTGTGTCATTGTGGTCAAACCAGGAGTTGGATGAGTATGATAGCTTTTACAAAGAAAATTTGGAAAGACAGGGATACTCAAGCATCTATGTCATGAGGAGCGGTCAAAAGCGCGATGGTTGTGGAATCTTCTACAGGCAGACTTGGTATACAATGTTTACTTGAATCCTTAATATTTGTTAACTATAGATGTTCAAAATTGACTAGATCAAACTTGAATTGATGAATTTGTATTTTGTATTCGACTTTACAGAGAGACGAAGTCGTTTGTGTGCCCCCAATTGAAGTGATCATACCCATAAATGGAACGAGCAGCTCTAGTTCTTAAATAGATTTTAAACTATCATTGCTTTTGATTTCTCTGTTGTGCATAGTTTAAGTTCTTACTCACATTGTTTCAAAGAATTAGCCTTATTTTTCTTTTTTTTCTATCCCATTGAATTTGCCACATTTCTATTTTTGGCTATCACCCATATCCTTTTATAATTCCCATGCACACATTTAACTTACATTTTCATTTCATCCACACATTTCTCCCACTTTCCCATAAATTATACTCTTTTATACATCTTTTACTTAGTTTCCTTGATATTCACTCCAATTGTACTAGGGATTCTTTGGGATAGAGGGAGTAGTTGACTAGCACCCTTTTGAAACTTTGTCGAATCAATTTTGTATAGATACTTAAATTCAATCATGTTCTGAGCTGGTTTATAGTTCCAAATAATTGAAAATGCTAGCAAAAGAGGAGTAAAAAACACATTTAATACTATTTTTATAAGAACTAAGTGAATACTTGTGTCATAAATTTCTTGAGTGGCTTAGCGACTTCCATTAAGAATATAATTGACATATCGAAGAAAAAGTGTTGTTAAACTGATACCATGTGTTATTTCATATGGGACTATAGGTCAAAATAAAACAAAATATTTTTTTTCTTATTTTGGGTGATCCGTTGGACATAGATCCTTTTTTGCAAAAATTTTGATTCCTTGGGATTTTTCTGCATGAAGGTATCAAAATGCCACTATGTCTCTGTCTCCTAGGAAGATGTATATGATCATCATTATCTTACCTAGAAAGATGTATGTCCCCGAAAAAAATTTCAAAGTTCAATCTTTTTGTTTCCTCTTCACTCACAAAACTCTATCCAATCAGCTTCTTATTTTCAAAATGATTTTGTATCTACTCCAATGATACCATTTTTGTGTATCATTAGAAGATACTCAAACTAGTCAAATATTGACATAGAAAAATAGCCAAAATTTTGAAAACACTTCTGCTCAATTTTTCTTGGTCTGGTTCAACTGAGAACAAATGAAGTCATCATTCGGTGATGGACTCATTGTTGTGGAAGTTGTGGGTGCAACAATGCACTTATAGGACATTTTTCTCGCGAATTGACTGGAAAAGCATTTTATGATTTTAATTCAAGATTTTTATCACATATTTTAAGATTTTATCTTAACATATACTTTTCAAATCCTTGTCAATGTACTGGCATACATAGTATTATATATACATACAGCTTATAACAGATTTGATCTTGTGATTTCAAGTACATGTAATGGAACGTGACCATTGCGCAAAATTGTAGTTATGGTCGCGATTGTGGTAACACATACGGTGATGCAGTATTAGAGGTGATGTTGTCATGCTTCCAAATATCGGCCTAAACAATGAGATATCGCTTGAAGCGACCTAAAACACGGTTATTTTACGCCTGTATAATGCGGGCAACACTGTTTTGGTAAATTTGAAAACCTTTCCAATGCGGTTGATGCGAAATGATGCTGCCTTGTTTTTGCACTATGAACGTAGTGAAATTTCCTTGTTTGATGGTTGGAATTCTGTTGCAAAATGACCTTTTTATAACAGAACTACTTCATGGTAATTCCACATGTTTTCTAATAGTGATCTCTGAGCCCACTAAATTGTGAATTGTAAATCTGAAATCATGAATTGACTGATGTCATATATTTTTACATGATTAAACTGCTAGCCTTGTCCATAGCGTATTGCTCGTCTAGCATGCGTGCATTGGTTCTCAATTGTTTTGACATTTGGTTCTCTTTTTCTATTGGCACACAAATGGTGTTTACTAACCAAGTAAAATGATTATACCATAAAATAAATTCCTTTTCTGATATACTATGCTTTGCCTTCTCCAAACTGCTAGTGAATCTTAGACTGTAAAGATGAAGACAATATTGACTTGCATTTTTAGCTGTCCCCTGTGACTTCAGAATAGAGATGTATGCTCGTTGTTATGCTGCTGCTGTTCCTGTTATGATATACCCACTTGACATCTCATTGATAATGTAATTCATTTACAGCCCATTGACATGGTTATTTTCAGTGCAGAGCTGGTCTTACAAGATAATATTGACTATAACGATCTTGTGGAATCTATTGAAAGTGAAACAAACACAAGTGTGATAAATAGTGGCGTTCCGGTAGGAGGAGGAAATGCTGATGATGAGGGCACCCAAGGTACTATTTTTTTATTTTTTTTTTCTGGATCCTCCTTGACTATGAAATCCCCTCTTGATATTCTTAAGTATCTTCCAGTTTTTATTTGAAAATCCTAGTGGTTAGGGCTTTGATTTTTATATAATATTGCGGTACTTTAATTTGAAATTCTTGTAAACATTCTAATTTTCTTTTCATTATTTCTATTCTGTCATAGTTGGATTTCATCTCATGTTTTTCTTTTGTAAATATTATTTTCACTGGATTTGTTGGGGGTAATAGTAATACCAAGGTGTCATCTGGCATTTTATCAATAAATACATTATTTATTTTGAATTGTTTGGCTTGTTCTAGCTCTGTAACCTGTTAATTTTTGGATTTTAACAGTGGGAATATTATCACTTGATGTTAGTTTGCTGGGTAGATCTGTAAATGCATAAGGCAAAAATCTTTTGTTGCTTATGTGCTCCTTAAAATCATAGCACGTTATTACGACCGACATTACTGATCCCTTCATTGTGTTCAGTTTAGTCGCTGCCATTATGACCCCTTATTCATGACACTGTCCATTAAGAAGGCAATTAAATTTACGAAAATTTATATAACGGGTTTTGTGCTTACCGATCCACAAAACTCGTTATGTAACATGTGTTTTGATGCCATTGAATAACAACCATTATAAGCTGTAATTCTAAAAGGCCTATTATAAGCTTACGCCATTGTGACCCCCTTGAATGTTGGAAAATTCGGGAGTTGGAAGTTAAGGAAGATGGACTATATGAAATTAGGTTAGAAAGAAAATGAGAGTAGATATAGTAGAGTTATTTACAATGATTTAGTGTCCGATTCTCCCAAATCTCAATTCTATGAACTCATCTTCTAAATTCTTCCTCTTTTTGTGTTAGATAGACTACGGTAGCTGGAATAATTGACACGAGATGCTAAGTTGGTAAGCACATTTCAAAGTCTACGGAGTGTTGTCTTTTCTATTTGTTTCTCTTCTTGAGCTTTCTCCTGTGAATTTCTCTTCAAAATGCCCCTTCATATCTCTCGTTAACCTCCTTGTTTCACCCGATTCTTTTTCCTTCTTTCTCATTACCTTTTGATCTTTCTTCTAAATTCAAAGAGCATACTATGAGAAGTGTTGTCAATAGAGGCAGAACTGTTTATGTGATTAGGCGCTCAAATGTTCTCGCAATCTTTATATTCAATGGAGAATGATAAAAGATCTATCATTTAACCAGTATGCTTTAGCTTTATAAGTATTCTCCCACGACAAATAGGTATTAACTTTTGTAATGGTTTATTTATTTGTATTTTGATTTCAGTTTCAAAAGAAAAAGGTGCTAAAGAAGACCATGGGGATCTTAATGATCCTCATGTTAGACTAAAACGTGATTGTGTTGGAACTATGGCTGCATTTAGACTAAAGAATTTTTCTCAAGATCTGATCATTATTGCAAATACACATTTATATTGGTATGTCGTTTGTTGAGTTTTACTTACTCGTTTTTATTATTTTGCCTCTTATATTCTGTACTTCGATCAGCCTTCTTACTTTTTGACCCCCCCAATAAAAATTTAGGAAAATAGTTAATATTCGAATCAATGCAGGGATCCAAAATTAGCTGATGTTAAGTTGGCTCAAGCTAAATATCTTCTGTCGCGTTTAGACCAATTCAAAGCACTTGTCTCGGAAAAATTTGAATGTATGCCTTCTGTTATTGTGACTGGAGACTTCAACTCCACACCAGGAGATCAGGTAATATTCATAACATCTACTGTACATTGTTATCCTAGCATTGATATAGTCCATGAATTCTCTGAATCAATCAGCATATAAAGCAAACCTGATATCTCACTCTGGTCTTTGTTCATGCGGGTATTTCCTTTTATGTACCCTTATACTTTTTTTTGTTTTATTTATCTGTAAGATGATATTCTTGAGGAGATTTTGTAACAACCTGACTTATCGTTGACCGAGTAAACAGGGTCATTACGGGGTTTATTTCTCGAGAAACATAAATTTCAATTCCAAAACTTGTGCAAAGGAGTCACCAGTTCTATGACATAGCTGTATCAGCTAATTCTCAATCCAAACATCTAACTAATATACAAAGTAATCATAAAAGTCGCTATAAAAGTCCAACATAACCAATACAATCTAGTCCAATATACATTTACCAAAACCTAATACAAAGCTACAACTTCTCACGTACTCGTCTCAATTTAACATCCATGTAACTCTAATCATCACCGTGAACCCATCGTTCCCGATCGGTTCCGATCTGTAGACAGTCTAAAAGGTGGAAACAACAGGGCGTCAGGTTAAACTGAATGAGAAGTAACAATCCAAAACAACAAAACACAGTAATTCAAAACATAGGTTTAAAAACAACATCAGTTTTCTAAATCTATGTGCGCACAGAGAGTCTAATTGAGAGGAACATCCATAGCTCTAAGACTATGTCACTCTCTGGTGAGACTAGTCAATATTTGAATGACAATTCACCTCAAAACAGGGGAGTAGAGAGACAACGCTCCTCTATTCTGTTAATGACCAGCTCGTAAGCCCGATCCATTGACCATATCATCATATCAACATAATCAATCAATTCACAATTCCGTTTCAATAATTATAACTTGCAAAAACATAATTTTGATAAAACATTTCAAACAATAGTCCGGCCAGACCCTTTTTAAGGGACTGCTACTATTCACCAAAAGGTGCTTCAAGAAGCTAAGTCTAGTTCTCCACGATCACTAGAAGGGTTCCTCGATGATATCGCCTCCTGTAGCATAACAAATCACATCACGAAAGAGCGTTCGATACTACAATCTAGATATAATTACTTATTGCTTCTCGTCCTAGTCACTGCACCTTAACCAAGACTTTATTCTTAATATTCCAACTCTCATGCCATAAGGTCATTTCTAAGCAATTTAAAGAAATTAAGGTTGTTCACATTCTCCTAGAAGATTCTCAACACTCATTATCTTCTTTATACATCTAATTAACAAATATAACCATTTTAGTCCATCAAAATTATACTACCATTATCATGGAGATTGACGTCACTTGTACACATACGCCAAAATCATATTACCATTACCACTAGAGGTGTTCATTCGGGTCATTAGGTCAATTTCCAGTCAGGTGTTTCGGGTCTGTTGAAAATCGGTTCTTGTGTCCACAATGATTTTTACATTATTTTAAATTCATTTTGAAGTCGGGTTAAGTCGGGTTCTGTTCCAAGGTCGGGTTAATATTGGGTCATCAGGTTTGTTTTGAACACCTCTGATTACCACCGGTCCACCATCTAGTACTGGCTACGACACAGCCGATAAAACCTTAACCTACCTCCTTTTGACATGGGTATTGAGCCGTCGGTCCTTGTCAACGGCATGACCAATCGGTTAAGTTAAGACTGAAGCATTCATTTTGTGTCTTTCAGGTGTACAACTACCTAATTTCAGGAAACTCTTCCTTCGAGTCTGCAGTCGAATGTCCGGATGAATTGCCGATTCCTTTATGCAGTGTATACGCCTACACAAGAGGAGAACCGCCATTCACCAACTGCACCCCTGATTTTACAGATACTTTAGATTACGTCTTCTTTTCGCCATCAGGTTACATAAAGCCAGTAAGCTTCCTGGAACTTCCCGGAGCAGATTGCCCGTCTGTGGCTGGCGGGCTGCCAAACTACCAACATCCTAGCGATCACCTCCCCATCGGTGCAGAATTTCAAGTCCTAAAACAATAGCACTACATTATACTCTCCTTGATTCCCTTTCATTCTTTCATATCATATTACCCTGGAAAGATACTTCCAAATTTGATTATTTTCCTGGGTATACTAAACTTTTTTGACCTTGGTATATTTTCCTTGTAAGATATATCATTCTTTGACCTTTTTTTTTAAAAAAATTCTTGGGAAGTTTATTACTGGGATGACATTTGCAACTTAAATTTTGGCTAGTTGGGCAAACAACCCCAGCATTTGGATCTAACATTATTTATTTTCATATTAATGTTCTTGTTCCTTGTTCTTTGCGATTTTACATCACTCTTTTGCTCGTTTATCTATTTATTACCTATTTTGTCTCTCTCTGTTCTTTAATGAAGTTGTCATAAGAAATATTTACGGTAATTAAGAAAAATAGAATCTTTTAGATAGTAAAGTTATTATTTTATTGAATAATAAATTTGATGGAGGAAAAGTAGAGACCATAAATATTAAAAAAATATTAAAAGAAAGTTAGTGGAAAAAATGCGGGATCACAACTAATAAAAAATATTTTTATAAAGTTTGTGGAAAAAATGTGGGGACAATAAGGAATATAAAAATGTTAAAATAAAGTGAGTGAGAAATATGTTGGGACAATAAGTATTATTATAATATTAAAATAAGGATGAGTAAGGTTATTTTTGTCTAAAATTTGTAATATAAATGACAAGATTCTTTATGGGAACAATAATTTGAACACCCTAAAATGGAAAGGAGAAACTTTTTTAAGGAACAGAGAGAGTAGTTTTTATTTAAATTTATGTATTTTTATTTATTTATTTATTTTAATTTATGATTATGGTCAAGCATGTGTGATGTGTTTTAAGATGCAGGCTTGCGGGTTCAACTTTACTAGGTTTTTTCATTGCATGAATATCTTTTTCTGAGGGTATTTCTCGAGCTGAGGGACTTTTTGTCCGTATCCTTTTTTATGGGTATGGAATGTCTTTCTTTTTTCCCCATAAATTGTATTAATGCAGGCTTGCGGGTTCAGCTTTACTAGTTCCTATAAACGGGATACATTAAGCACGATAATGATGATATTAATGCTGTATCTGTTACTCCTCACCCACTAAATTGTTGGATTATGCTTAAAACCATTTTAAAAATTTTGTTGGATTAAGATGAAATATTGGTGGGGGAAATTAGTTGATTGGCAGTTGTTTGCACAGCTCCTGTAATGGCCGGACCTTTTAAGATGACAAAATAAGTGGACGCTATTATTCATATTCGTATCCAACTTTAAAATTTTGATGTCTATTATCTACCTAATTTCTCATACCATGTCCTGCCCACGTGGTTATGTGCTCAATATACTCTCCATTCGTTTTTGAATTGTGTATACCAACAAGACTCCAATATTAATGGTTTGTTTACTTATCGGTATTAAATGACAGAAATTTTAATAAAAAGTTAATGTAATTTTAATAGAAATTTTTTTTTAATAAGTTTAATAATTGTGTTTATTTTTTTTACACGTTTGTCAATGTACTAGTTTTAATATTTAATTAACGATAATTGTGTATGATAAAAAAATTATAAAAACTACTCTCTCTGTCCTTTTTTGATCTTCCACATTACTATCATGGGTAATTTCAAAAGTCCTTCCACTTTAGAATACATTCTATTTTTAAAAGTTTTTATCTCACTTTTACCCCTTAAAACCCTCCCTTTTTTTAATGTACCCCTTTTCTTTTATTTATAATTATTTTCTCTCTTATACTTTCAATATAATCATTACTTCACAATACTATTTAATTAAAATAATACCCACTACAACCTCATACTTTCAATACAATTATTACTTTACACTACTATTTAATTAAAAAAATATCCACTACAACCCAAAGATTCTATCTTCCTTAATATGTGTGAAAAACCCAAAGTGGAAGATCAAAAAAGAACGGAGGGAGTAGATATTATTAAACCTTATGTTGAGATGAATCTTACAAAAACTCAATTGGCTATGTTTTAATGCTTGGATCAAGAATAAAATTCAAATTAAAAGTGATTGATAAATTATAACCCAAAAGCAAATGAGACATTTAAAAAGAAACTGCAGAAGTATAATTTAATTAAATAATAAATTTAATGCAGAAAAAGTGAGGATGATTAATATTAAATTATTAAAAATATTTGAATAAAGTTAGTGATAACATGCTGAAAACATAAGTAATACGAAAATGTTAAATTAAATTAGTAGAAAATATATGAGAATTGTGAATATTAATAAAATATTAAATAAGGAGAACAATTTAAATATGTCTAAAATTTATAATTTAAATAGAAAAAATCTTTATGAAAATAATAAATTAAAGGAAAACTTACGCATAATAATCTAACCTTTTCATGATTTTTTTACAATAATATCATTTATTGATTAACCATGAACAACTTTTAGGGGTATTTGCTTAGAGTAAGTTGGGTAACCCGATGACTTACTATAGTAAGTAATTCACAAAAAAAACCTTTAATTAATGATTAAAATTAGAGAAAAATTTACATAAAAAATTATGAACGATTTAAAAAATCAGAAATTTTTTTAACATTCTTTTTACATTTTTTGATATTTTATTTAATTTATCTTTTTTTAATATAATTAAACTTGCTATAACAAGTCATCCGATTACTAAGTTACTCTAGAAAAACACCTTTCAAAGTTGTCATTATTCATAGTTAATCATTAAATGAGATTATTATAGAAAAATTATAAAAAAATTAAATTATTCTATGTAATTTTTCATAAATAAAATAATTTAAAATAATAAATAAAGGGTGATGCTATTTTTCGCCACCCCTTTTCATTTTATCGCCACTCCCCCTGTAAAATTACATTTTTGCCCCTGTATTTAAAAAAATTACAAAATTGCCACTATACTTAAAAATTAATTAATAAATGTAAATCACGCTTAATAACACTAATAAGAATTTAATGCGTAAGATTTGTCTATATATATGGAATTCTGAGATGCGTATGAAGTACGAATTCAAACACGGTACTATCTCTCTAAAAACTGGTATTATCTCTCTAAAAAGTGTTAAAGAAGTGGTAACCCGTAATTGGTTAAATATGGCTAACGAAAGCGACTATGAGTCGGATGCGGTACGTAAAGTTGTCGGTGGAAAATTTAAAAAAAAAAAAAAAGGCGCAGAAATCGGGGCGGCTGAACCATGGTTCAGGCGCCCAGATCTGGGCGGCTGAACCATGGTTCAGCCGCCCAGACCTGGGCGCCTGTGAATTTTTTTTTTTCCGTATTAATTTTTTTTTAATTATTATTATTATTATTGTTAGTACTATTTTTTATTTTCCGTATTAATTTTTTTTTTATTTTAAATTTGCAGGAGTTTGAAAACTTTGGAGACAACGTAGACTACTCCGGTAGCTTTGTTACGGATAGGGAATTTATCTCCTTAGATGAGTTACATAGTTGGGCCGATGCGATAGCAATAACAATCGGTTTTCAATTTACACGTGCTTCTTATAAAAAGAAAGAAGGACGTTCTAGAGTTAGTGTCTATTTAAGATGTCACCGCTATGGTAATATTAGGGGTGATGTACATAATCTAGATAATACTGCCCGACCTGGTTCTAAAAGTAGAAGTTGCGGGTGTAAATTTATGATTGTAGGAAGTAGTCGTAAACCACCAGAAAGACCTTGGACGGTAAGGGTGTGTCCTGGTGAAAAGGGAAAACATAACCACCCGTTCTTGGTGTACAGAGATGGTCATGTAAGGGCAAATAGGATTAATGTAGACATTCGGGAGCACATACGACAGCTTAGTGCAACCGGAATGCAACCGGCCTTTATTATGAATTCTATTAGAGATAATTTTCCTGGTTTTTATGCTAGTATGAATCAGATATATAATATTAGATAATCAATAAGGAGAGAAGAGATGGAGGGTAGGACTCCCCTTCAACACTGTCTTCATATGGCCACAGAACTTAATTATGTGGTCTGGACAGACTTGGATAACGAAGGGCAATTGAGCAGACTATTAATTGCAAATCCTACCTCTATCCAAATGATACGTACGTGGCCTTATGTTGTGCTGATAGATACAACGTACAAAACGAACAAACAAAAGTGGCCACTATGTGAAGTGATCGGAATGACGCCAACCAATCACAATTTCTTGGTTGCGTTTTTTTTGATGCGAGATGAGGCGGCTGTGTCGTATTCGTGGGTGTTGCAGGGATTGAGAGATATTTTCGGCACTGCTCATACTCCTAGCGTCATTGTAACCGATCGAGACGAAGGTTTATCTGCAGCTATTCGTGACGTCTTCCCAGGTAAAAAGGCTTTGCTGATTCATTATTGTGGTTATATCTAATGATAATGTCTTAATTACATTCAATGTTTTGTTTAATGTAGATGTGCGGCATTTGTTATGCATCTGGCATATTGGAAACGACGTTGAGAATATGGTAGACAAGTTGTGTGGCGGCAAGAAAAATCAACAAGGGCAGGTATTCAGGAAAAGTAGATGGAACCCCTTGGTTGAAAGTTCTACGATCGAGGAATATGAAGATAAATGGCAAGTGATCGTCAGTACGTGGTCGGTTAGGAACAAAAAGGTCGTTCGGTATTTGACTGGAACATGGATTCCACTGAGAGAGAAATTTGTCCGTGCGTGGACGAATGATTGTTTACACTTGGGTAACCGGACTACCAGCAGAGTTGAAAGCCAACACTCGTCTTTTAAGTATTACCTTGGTAGCGGTAAAAGCTCATTCGATACCCTTTTCAAAAGGGCGCACACACAGATTACAAATAAGCAAGCTACAATCCGACAAGCGCTACAGGATTCCATGTCTTCTGTACCAAGATCGATGCGACAGCATTACTTTAGACCTCTATATCGCCACGTATCTCTCTATGCCTTGGAGCAGCTCCAGCTTGAGTATAACCGCATGTTAGAACTCGGTGATTTTGTGTTTAACAAATGTGGTTGTGTACTTCAACAAACCCATGGATTGCCGTGTGCATGTTATTTACATATGTCCATCGGATCACATGGTGCTTTGTATTTGGATGACATTCATGAATTCTGGAGTACTTTGAGGTACACAGAGGTAGGAGACGAAACCGATGAAGGAGTACGATACCCGAACGCCAATGACAAAGAGTACTTTCAATCTCTGGTCGATGAAGTCCTCAAATCTGATCCCGCTGTTGTTCGCCGAATGTCTCAGTTACTTGAATATGAACTACACCCAGATGGCGCGGAAATACCTGAGCCTTACGCTAGTCCACCGAGAAAGGGAAGACCAAGCACAAGTAAAAACATGAGAAGGAGAAAAAGTTTATTTGAATATAGCAGATCATCTTCTCGCGGTCGAGGGTCTAGATCTTCTTCCCGCGGGAGATCTAGTGGCAGATCTAGTGGTCGAGAGACGCAATCCTCAGTAGGAATTAAGTTCAGTTTCAACTTATCCGGTACTTGACTATATTTTTTTGTTTTTTGCATTAATTCGTCTCAGTTTACGCATATTAACTTTATTTACATTTATTGTAGATGAACCTGGAGGTCGAGATTTTTCACACTTTCCATGGCCTAATAACATCCCATTTATCCTTCCTCCTTACTTGTTCGACTGGATTGATGTGTTAGGTGATGGTAACTGTGGATTTAGAGCAATTGCCGTCACAGAGCTGGGAGGCGAGGAAGCATGGCCTCTTTTAAGGCGTGCTATGAGTATGGAAATGCAAATGAATAGAGCGCAATACCTAACTTTGTATCTATCCCAGGAGTCACTAGACGAGTCTATATTCAAAATAGGTTCACACGCATACGGACCTGCTCCTTTAATGCACTGGATGGATGCACCGATGGCTTTGTACTCTGCAGCAACATTTCTAAACATTGCCATTGCTTATTATGGTTCTGCTGACTGTGATTCGCAATACAACTGTTTGAACATTGCCGAACAGATTGGTGATACCAACCTCCCACTCCGCCTGCGAAGGCTCAGCCGGCAGAGAACCTTCAATAGAAATACCCAATATGCGTTGCACGTCGTGCAACATAATCGTCATCTCTCTCCAGGGCATGTGGAAGGTGTTCGTATCCGGCTGCCACCTCTCGACGAACGCAGATATCAAAGCACAATCGATGTGCTGGTGCATAATGACCGGTAGTCGGCCGAGGGAAGTGGCAGGTAGAACATCGTTTAGCGCATCGGACATATCCTTCAGTCCGATGATGGACTCCACCGGTCTCTTCCTAATACGGCATTCTAGAATCGGAGGCGTACGCTCGGAGCCGTCATAAATAAGTTTAGCTATGTGCCCACCATAGCTAGGGATCAGTCGCGTATCTGTCGGCCCACCGGGCTGGGGTGATGTCACTAACCAGTCCGTGTTAGTGAACTGTGAGGGCTGATTATCGACAAAACTACGTCCTGCGCGCTCAGATGCGGCAGAAGAACTCGGGCTGCCCCGGGCAAATCTGCCGTCGGGGCTGCGAACAACATCCCAGTCCACTTGGCGACACTCAGTACCTTGGAACTGAACATCATCAGCATCATTATCATCATCACTATAAACCCCCCAACTACTCTGGAGGCTGTCAGCCTGGTCATCAATAGGAGTACGCACTTGGTTCAGCGTACTCGACCTTTGGGCCTCACTGTGTCTGAAAGCCTCTTCATGCCTAGCCCTCCTAGCAGAACCCGTCACCCCCCTCTCATGCGGGTCCCCTCTAAGTAAAGTAGGCCTTGAACTATTACCTCTCAACAATTGCCTAAAAAAACCTTTTCCTTTTCCTTGATTACCAGCCATTTTCTACAATTTTTACAGTTTTATTCAAAGATAAATAATAATTTAACAACAAAAAAATTAACATACAAATTTACACTAATAATTTATAAAACAACACATGAACATATTTATAATAATAAAAAAATAACAATCACATTAATAATAACATTAACATATATTTAATAAAAAAAAAATACAATCACAATAATAATAAAAATAAAATTAATAATAATAACATTAACAACAATAATAACATACTTCAAAATTTAAATTAATTATTCCTAAATATAACGAAAAAAAAAAAATTTTAAAGGGAGGCGCCCAGATCTGGGCGCCTCCCTTTTTAATTTTTTTTTTCTTTTGCATTCAAAACAATATATAAAATTTACTAAAAAATATAAAAATTACACATTACAACATACAAATTTATAATAATAATTCAAAATTTATATTAATTAATCCTAAATACACGAAAAAAAAAAAAATTCAAAACGAGGCGCCCAGATCTGGGCGCCTGAACCGGGGTCCAGCCGCCCAGAACTGTGCGCCTCCTTTTCATTTTTTTTTCTTTTGCATTCAAAACAATATATAAAATTTACTAAAAAATATAAATATTACACATTACAACATACAAATTTACAATAATAATTCAAAATTTATATTAATTAATCCTAAATACACGAAAAAAAAAAAATTCAAAACGAGGCGCCCAGATCTGGGCGCCTGTACCCCGGTTCAGGCACCTAATTTTGGGCGCCTGAACCGGGGTCCAGCCGCCCAGAACTGTGCGCCTCCTTTTCATTTTTTTTTTCTTTTGCATTCAAAACAATATATAAAATTTACTAAAAAATATAAATATTACACATTACAACATACAAATTTACAATAATAATTCAAATTTATATTAATTAATCCTAAATACACGAAAAAAAAAAATTCAAAACGAGGCGCCCAGATCTGGGCGCCTGTACCCCGGTTCAGGCGCCTAATTTTGGGTGCCTGAACCGGGGTCCAGCCGCCCAGAACTGTGCGCCTCCTTTTCATTTTTTTTTTCTTTTGCATTCAAAACAATATATAAAATTTACTAAAAAATATAAATATTACACATTACAACATACAAATTTACAATAATAATTCAAAATTTATATTAATTAATCCTAAATACACGAAAAAAAAAAAATTCAAAACGAGGCGCCCAGATCTGGGCGCCTGTACCCCGGTTCAGGCGCCTAATTTTGGGCGCCTGAACCGGGGTCCAGCCGCCCAGAACTGTGCGCCTCCTTTTCATTTTTTTTTCTTTTGCATTCAAAACAATATATAAAATTTACTAAAAAATATAAATATTACACATTACAACATACAAATTTACAATAATAATTCAAAATTTATATTAATTAATCCTAAATACACGAAAAAAAAAAAATTCAAAACGAGGCGCCCAGATCTGGGCGCCTGTACCCCGGTTCAGGCACCTAATTTTGGGCGCCTGAACCGGGGTCCAGCCGCCCAGAACTGTGCGCCTCCTTTTCATTTTTTTTTTCTTTTGCATTCAAAACAATATATAAAATTTACTAAAAAATATAAATATTACACATTACAACATACAAATTTACAATAATAATTCAAATTTATATTAATTAATCCTAAATACACGAAAAAAAAAAATTCAAAACGAGGCGCCCAGATCTGGGCGCCTGTACCCCGGTTCAGGCGCCTAATTTTGGGTGCCTGAACCGGGGTCCAGCCGCCCAGAACTGTGCGCCTCCTTTTCATTTTTTTTTTCTTTTGCATTCAAAACAATATATAAAATTTACTAAAAAATATAAATATTACACATTACAACATACAAATTTACAATAATAATTCAAAATTTATATTAATTAATCCTAAATACACGAAAAAAAAAAAATTCAAAACGAGGCGCCCAGATCTGGGCGCCTGTACCCCGGTTCAGGCGCCTAATTTTGGGCGCCTGAACCGGGGTCCAGCCGCCCAGAACTGTGCGCCTCCTTTTCATTTTTTTTTCTTTTGCATTCAAAACAATATATAAAATTTACTAAAAAATATAAATATTACACATTACAACATACAAATTTACAATAATAATTCAAAATTTATATTAATTAATCCTAAATACACGAAAAAAAAAAAAATTCAAAACGAGGCGCCCAGATCTGGGCGCCTGTACCCCGGTTCAGGCGCCTAATTTTGGGCGCCTGAACCGGGGTCCAGCCGCCCAGATCTGGGCGCCTCGTTTTGAATTTTTTTTTTCCTTTTGCAACTAATTAAATTAAAAATAACTTACCTCGATTAATAATTTGGGGATTGTACTTAATTTTTGCTCCGAGATTTAGCTTTAGTGACTTGTATTTAGTTGTAGTGAGAATAATTTTAGGTGGAGTGTGGTATATATAGGAATTTTATCCTTAATGGCAATGTTGTTAATTTTTTATAAAGTAAGGGTAAAATTGTAATTTACTCAGGGGGGTGGCGATAAAATAAAAAAGGTGGCGGAATATAAGGATTGAGTAAATAAAAATAAGTTTAAAGTACGAATAGGTATAAATGAAACTAAATAGAGGTGCGACGAGAATAGGAAAAGAATGAGAGTCTAAAGACGGCGTAGACCGAAGAGTAGATAGATGATTGATCATTGATGGAAGATTTACACTCACAAATTATTGATAGTGATGCTGTTTGTTGTGCGATTGTGACGGTACAAACGCGTAGATCTACTGCTCTGCTTCTGGTCTTAGTCTTAGTGCTCCTTTTCTTTATTCACATTTATTATTTCCTGTCGTCTCATCTTTCCGGCCCAACCACCTCATCCACCTCTTTTTCTTTGCTCATTATCCCATTCATTCTATTTGGGCATGAAAAGTATCATGTTGATTTGATGGATACTCCTTTCGTTTTTAATGTATTCCATCTTAATGATTTATAAATTTAATTAATATTTTGGGTGAAATTTAATTAATTTAATGTTTATTTTTTCTGTTCTTATGAAAAGGCACCTAAATATTTAAGTAAAATTTAGTGGAAAAAGGGTAATTGAGTTGGAGAATAAAACAAAAAATAAGTGAATAATAGAAATGAGTGGTTAAGATGAAGAGAGATAATAAGTTTAATAAACCCATTGCCAAAAGAAAAAGTGCAAAATGAATAAGACAAATTAAAGGGAAACAGTGTAATTTGAGAGAGACAAAGAAAATTATAATACTCCCTCCCTTTCTTTTCAAACGTCTTATTTGTTTTTTATACGTTTATTAATGCACTAATTTAATGCATCACAAATTCTCAAATGATGGAGACGGATTAGTATATGTCAATGCCAAACTTCTCCCCACTAATTCAACTCGGTGTATTTTTTTTCTTACTACACTTTGTAGGCATAAGCCCATTGTAACTTACGTAATGGGCAAGATCGGTTCTAAGAAATGGCCAAAACTTTGACTAATAATATGATTATTCATATTAAGAGTCATAGGTAAAGAAAAATATAAATTCTTTTTTCTTTTAAATAAATCATCTTTGAGTACTATTCTTTAGATTGAAATAAGATAAGATGCATTTGCTTATAAAGTGTAGAACCTCATATATATATATATAAAATAATAACTTTAATACTAAATTTCACACATTTATAGGAAGAAAATATGAAAAACACAGCTATTAAAAAATATTTTAATAAAGTTAATGAAAAATATGTGGGGATCATAAGCAATATAAATGTTATAACAAAGCTAGTGGAAAATATATGAAAATCATAAACATTATTAAAATATTAAAATGAGAATTAACAAGATTATTTATGTCGAAAATTTATAACTTAAATAGAAAGATTTTAATAAAAACAACAAATTATACAATACAAATTGACAAATCGGAATAATTTTAACTAAATTCAATCTTGTTTATTCATGATTAAGTGACAATGTTCCATAAGAGAATTTATAGTTGGAGCTTTGAAAGTAATAAATGTTATTCAATCTGCACCGATGCATGTTTTGCTATCTTTTTCAAACAAACATCAATATATATTGAAAGAAATTCCAACTACCAAATACCACTAGCTTGCATGATTGGTGTTATTAGTATCAATAATTACTCCCTCCTATTCATCTCCTATTCATATAATGTGTTATATTTGGCTTTTCATCGTTTTTTAGATGGTCAAATAAGACTACATATAAAAGAAAAAAGTATAAGTAGAGGCGAATTTGAAAGAGAAGATGAATAATAAAGAATAAAGAATATAATGATACGAATAAAATGAAAGAAAAGCAAAATGATCAGTTTTATTTTGAGGGAGAAAAAGGAAAATATTTACGCTTCATCCATCTCAAATAAATATTTACCCGAAATGAGAGGAGTATTTTTTTTTTCTCCATCAATATACATTTATTTCTTACTTTTGACGATAAACATATTCTCTTAATTTTTTTACTTCAACGACTAGAGTGACATTTATTTTTCCATAAATATTAAATAGAAGTATTTACTCTTAATAAAAGTATGACGTAAACGTGTGATCCTTTTAAATTTTCGCTATATGAGAATTCAATGTATGAAAAAGTATTCGTTAAGATGTCATTATTTTTGCCTAATTTCATTCCTTGCATTTCACTGCTCCTGCGTCTGTATGTGCAATCTACTACCATCACTATCATCCATATAATATTAGCCACCTTCTATCATGCAATCTACTACCTCTGTTTTAAAAAAATAAACAGCCGGTCTCTTTGAGAGACGTCTTATAGATCGAGTCTATTAAATCTTAATGTCCACCTACTATATCTTTAATGTCTACTTATATTATCCTTAATGTCTACTTATATTATTCTTAATGCCTACTTATAATATACTTAATGCACATCGAAAAAGTACTTATAATATCTATTTATAATATTCTTAATACCTACTGTGAAACTTAGCCTACTTACCATATCCTTAATGCCTACTTACAATATCTTTAATGCCTATTTACAATACACTTAATGCCTATTTACAATATCTTTAATGCCTACTTACAATACACTTAATGCCTACCGAGTAAGTATTTAAATACTTACAATATTCTTAATGCCAATCAAAAATCATATTCAATATTTTCTTTTTTGTTTCAGCCCAATTAAAGATGCAAAAAGACTGTCTCTCACAAGAATTTGTGAAAAATAAATATATATGATCCATCTAAAAATGTTACTTCTATTTACTATTTAGTTATAAAATAACATTAAACTGATAACTAAACATTAGAAGTACTCCATGTGCTTTTTTTTCTTTCTTTCTATTTGAAATATGAGAAGAAATCAAAATAACAAAAACTACCCAATAATATTACGAGAGTTGAGTAAAATAATATAAAAAATAAAGATTCTATTGACTAATGTGTAAGTATAATAATATCATTAAATTTCATTGGGTGTCTTAAAGTAAATGTATTGGGAAATAAAATGTAAATTAATTTATATAGATTAGAGTATAAGTGTAATAAGAGTAATTTTTTTAAACTCTATTGATTACTAAAATAGAATGATTTTAAAAAAAACATTTTAAAATTTTCAAATGAAGAATATGCGAAGAATAAAAGAGGTATTAATTAATTAAGGTGTTTTAACATAAACTTTATAAATTGTATGGTTAGATTAAGGAGAATCAAAGAAACAGAAAAAGGGACATGAAACCGATCTAGAGATGTGAGATGTCACATGCTCTTATTACTATTTATAAGAATTTTAACTGTCAGCTTTCTAAATGCATTATCCTTATTTTAACCATAAACAACCAAATCCAAACATATGTCAACCAGTTTTGTATAACATTATTCTTAATAATAAATAATAAACAATTGTGTATAACATATATTTTTGACCTTTTCCCATTTTATATATTATATTATATTTTCATAAAATATATAATTAATAAAGTACCATAGCTTTGATTCCTGTCTCAGCTATAAACCAATAGCTGATTTAACTTTATGTAAAGAAAAGAACAATTTCCACTTTTTTTTTTCTTTTTATTTTTTAAATTCTGTTATTATTCCAAGTAGCCTCACATTTAAGTAAGTACTACAAATACCAGCAAGATCTTCTATCAAATTCCATTGAACTTTCTTTAGTGACTTCTTTAAGCAAGCAATCCTAGCTCATATCAGGTACCTTTTCTTTTCTGCTTATAAATTTATAATATTTTCTTATTTTATCAGTTTAACTACCTAGTTGTAGCACATGAGTTTATTAATCCCCCACAGTAGATTATATATTCTAACACGCCTAGCTAGCTACTAACCCTGCACAAGCCACAAGCCACAAACCACAATCCATAAATCCGAGGATAAATTATATAGTCTAACGCGCCTCCTAACCCACATATTCAAGGATATGCTATGTACTCTAACGCACTTCCTAACCCATAAGCCACAATCAACAAATTCAAAGATATATTATATACTCTATCATTATTAGCTATATTATCTTTGATTTGATTTGATCTGATTTGATTATCTATATATTCAGAATCATCAACAGTAATATAAGCTCTAATTAATCATTCAAGTTTGAGCTTACATTTTTAAATTTTAATTATTAATTTTCTTTTACCTTTTTTTTAAAGCAGGATGGGCTATTCAAAATGGTTTGAGTTTGTAGTTTGTATTGTAATGTTGTTAAGAGTAAATAGTTTTCAAGTTCCAATAACTTTTGTTCAAGATGCAATAGCAAAAGGTGGTGGTAAGTGTTTTTTTTGCATTATTTTATGTTATTTAGTATTTTTTTTTCTTTTTTATTATACTTGCTACTGATGGTGATATGGCTTTATTAATGAAAATATTTTATCAGTAGCAAGTGCTCCTTTTTATTTGTTCTTCCCGTTCACATCCTAATGCAAATCTAAATTAAAGTCAAATAATTTAATTGTGAATTTTAAAAATTTAAAAATATTGATATTTAGAAAGTATATATTAAATCGAATCTATCAAGATTCCTCATAAATATGTTTTTTAATTCACACTAAAATTTGTAAATTATTTTATAAGAGTAAGTTGTAATTGATTATGGATGTCTAATCACAATCTAATTAAAGATATGTTATGATTAAATTTACAGTTTGCTTAGATGGAAGTCCACCAGCTTACCATTTTGATAAAGGCTCTGGTTCTGGTCTTAACAAATGGTTGATTCATATGGAGGTACGTGTCTTTTTTTTTTGGTCATATTGTTTGTTTTTGAATGTTGTTTGGTAGGATGAGTATCTTACATTTGGTCTGTGTTTATTCGTTCGTATATGATGATAGTGAGAATAATTTAATTTAGAATTAATTTGTGAATTATAATTTTAAAGTTTTATATTTTTGCGAATTATAATTTTAATGTTTAATTTTTACGAATTATAATCACCAAAATATCAAAGTTTACTGGTGCAGACAAAAACACAGAATTTTGACCATTTTAGTGGTCGGAATTTTAGGTTAAGTGGTTGAAATTTGGTGTTTTTAATCTGATTATTGTAAATTTTAATACTTTGTGGCTATAATTCGCAAAATACAAACATTAAAACTATAATTCATGAAAGTGTTAAACCTTAAGATTATAATTCGGAAATTATTCTTTAAATTATACGAAATATGCTACTATTGCCGTTTCAATTGCACAATATTCACTTGGTGAACAATTTATTGACTAGAGATAATTTTCACACTATTCTAGTTCTATTATTCCAATAAATAGTATATTGGTCACTCGCTAAATGCTATACTCGAGAGTTGAATGCAAATAATTTTATCCGATTATTCCTAATAAATGGATTAGATCACGTCTTGTTCAAGTGTAAAAACAAGGCCACATCATATCACATCAGCTACTTTGTAAAGCTTCTTAAAACAACCAATCGAAATTTCTCGCGTTGTAAAGGTGTAAAAAATCCGCGTTTTTAGCCGTATCAAGGGATATCTTTTGGTTTTGACCAATATTTAGACGTTAAGATAAAGCATCACTCCTGTTACCGCATCACCGTTTCGTTA
Source organism: Amaranthus tricolor (assembly GCF_026212465.1). Taxonomy (NCBI): domain Eukaryota; kingdom Viridiplantae; phylum Streptophyta; class Magnoliopsida; order Caryophyllales; family Amaranthaceae; genus Amaranthus; species Amaranthus tricolor. The sequence continues at coordinate 9,043,100 of NC_080060.1, read as the reverse complement.
CCAAAATCACGACCTTTACCGCATCATTAATCTATGGTCTTGCTTAATATAACACATGATTTATTAACGCATTTGATTGATTTATTTTACTTCAACATTTTTTGTTGAAAAATTTTGGGCTTGTCTAGGGAGGAGCATGGTGTAACAATGCGACTACGTGCTTTGAGCGTACAAAAACTCGTTTAGGCTCATCTAAGCTAATGACAACACAATATACTTTCTCAGGGATACTAAGTAACCAAGCAAAGTACAATCCTGGTAATGCACATTATATATTTTCTTGCAACTCTTTTATTTAATCATAATTCTGAAATGAATATTTGATGTAATTGCTAGACTTTTATAACTGGAATCGAGTTAAGATTCGATACTGTGATGGATCATCGTTCACTGGAGATGTCGAAGCTGTTGATCCCGTATGTTCATGTTTATTACTTATATTATTAGTTGTTACTAGGGGTGTTCAACGGGCTTGACCCTATTTTGAGCGTTTATCCTGCTCGTTTTTTATAAGGGTTTGTGTTGAAAATGGATCGGGCTGAAAACGGACTTTACTATAATTTAAATGAAGCGGACTATAAAAGAGCCAAATAAGAGTCGGAAACATCCTTTGTAAATAGCATAATTGATGAATAATTTAATTATTATAAATGACAATGCCAATGGGTTTATAATGTTTCTACGATTTAATTATTATAAATCGATCATTGACTATTACAATAATTTTTAGTAATAGAATGGGTCGGGCCGGGCTTTCATTACCCGACCCATATTTACTTAAGCCCAACTCAGCCCGTATCCGGCCCATTAAACACCCCCTACTTGTGATTTATCAAGTCCTTTTTAACAATTCTAGTAAATTTGTTGCACTTAAACTATGCAGAATGCTAAAGTTTACTACAGGGGAGCTAGGCTTTGGAGGGCAATCATGGATGAATTATTAGCTAAAGGAATGAAGAATGCTGACACTGTATGATCCCAAATAATGGGCTACATTTCTGTTTTGAGTCGTCCCAAAATCATGGATCGCTTTCTAAACTCGAATATTGCTAATTGCAATTTACAGGCATTGTTTGCCGGGTGCTCAGCTGGTGGGCTAGGAGCAATTCTACAATGTGATAATTTCCGGGCTTTGCTGCCTTCCGGTGCCAAAGTGAAATGTCTTTCTGATGCCGGTTTCTTTATCAATGCGTATGTATCTTGAAAACCCGTCAATGAATTTTTTTCTATTTACCGGGATTTGATCTGAATTTCGACTATAATTTGTCGTTTTTGACAGTAAAGATGTCTCTGGAGCATCTCATATCCAACAAATATTTGCTGATGTTGTTACAACACATGTATTCTCTGCATCCCTCTTATAAATTCAACATTCTAGCTGCTTGTTTTGTCTGATGTAAATTCTGTGGCTTTTGTTCATGTCAGGGATCAGCAAAAAACCTGCCTCCATCGTGCACGTCAAAATTTGATCCGAAACTTGTGAGTATAATCGAAAATTTAACGTAATATGTTAGTTTTCTGCGAAAATCTCATATCTCAACTGTACTGTAAACCGTTTTGCAGTGCTTGTTCCCTGAGTATGCTGCAAGGGGAATCCAAACACCGTTGTTTCTACTAAATGCAGCATATGATGCATGGCAGGTTCGTTCACATCTTTCGATTTCATAGTATTGTCTGTCGTCTGGGTTTTGATTGCGATAGCCACAAGCTAGGTTCAACTGAAAGATCGTAAAAATTTTAAAATCTATGTTCTCTAATATCCCCATTGTTAAAATCTGAGGGTTGAAGCCCAGAATATGTCATATACGCTAACACGCCCCCTCACACGAGAGCCCTTTGGGCTAGAAGTGTGATGCAACACAGGTTACCTTCATACCTGGCGCTAAATATTCCAATTTAAATTAAGGGTGGTTGAGATTCGAACCCGTGACCTCTTATCACGTTGGCTCTGTTACCATGTTATGGAACCAACTCAACCAAAAAACTTAAGCTAATGGTTGAGGCCGCAGAATATATTATATACTCTAACAACTACCACATCTCTTTGATGTGAACATCTCTAAAAGACATTCAGTTAATGTACTAAACTTTTGAATTTTGATGCTGAGCTAATTGAACATGGATTTATGCTAGAATTAGAAGGCCACTCATACACTTCTTGTATCAACAAAAAGGATCATTTGTCTTCTACATGAAATTGTTGAATTTGTTTGGGTTTGTCTTTCTCCTAACCATGTGTTGGATGGGCAAATTTTAGCAACTATCTGAAACAAGAATAACATTGTTTACATGTTAGCTTATTGAGCCATGTTCTTTCACTATAATAAAACAAGTTCACATGTGGGTTATGGAAGTTATGTTGAATAGAGATAAGTTTCGATAAGGATAATTCAGAACAAAACGATGAAGTATCAGTCGTTGATTTGATGATTTAAGTGGTGCAGATAAAGAATATCTTGGCACCAGGTGTTGCTGATCGCCATGGGACTTGGCACAATTGCAAGGCTGATATAGTCAAGTGTTCTGACGCTCAGCTCCAAACCATGCATGGTAAGTCTTCCAAATCTAGTCCAGGAAGAGTATGAAGAGAATAGAACTAGAATAACATGGTGTGATTAATTACAATGAATTATGTACATTGTTTCAGGCTTTAGGCAAGATTTTCTAGCCGCATTGGCATCTTTAGGTGACTCGCCTTCTAGAGGTTACTACATTAACTCTTGCTATAGCCATTGCCAATCGGGAACTCAAGAGACATGGCTAAGAAATGACGCTCCCTTGCTAGATAACACGGTATGAGTCTCCCTTTTTGCTTGTGTGTGTTACTCATTCTGTCCTAGAGCCAAGTGGTTACTAATATTTAAGAAAAAATATAGTCAAGTGAGATCATGCGTCCATGGAGAGCTTACATCGCTTGATGCTAAGTTCAAAACACGACTTAAAACATCCAACGTCCTAACATTTTTTGGTATGAAATATAGAATTTTTTGTCAAGGAATCAATTCAACCAAAAGTTTAAATTGATGTTTGAAGCTCCAAAATATGTTATATGCTCTAACACGCTCCCTAACACAAAAACATTTTGGGTTAGAAGTGTGGATGCAACACGGGCTCTATTCATACCTGGCGATGAATATTCCATTATAATTATGAGGGGTGCTTGAGATTTGAACGCGCGACCTCTTGTTACATTGGTTCTGATACCATGTTAATGAATCAACTCAACCGAAAGTTTAAATTGTTGATTCCAAGATACGTTATATACTTTGACATTTTGTTATCTTTGCAGATGATCTCAAAGGCGGTAGGCGACTGGTTCTATGACAGGAAACCCTTTCAGAAGATCGATTGCCCTTACCCTTGTGACAAGACTTGTCACAACCGTGTTTTTGAGTAACCAACATTGAATTTCTTCTTCTTTTTGCATTCAACTTGAGGAATCCAGAAGTTATAGAAGATATATATATTGTATTTATTTATTAAATGTATGAAACTACTTAATTTTTATAAACAATAAAGTCATTTGGTTTACTTTGTTCTGCCATTCATATCGTTAAAACATTACAGGCAACTTATTCAGTTCATAGTTGCTTTATAAAGTTATAACAATCTACTAGTGAACTAAAAATAATTATGTTTGGAAAATAGAAAGTAGAATAAAATAAAAAATATTATTTTCAAAATATTATGTTTTAAGTATTTATGATCTTTTTAATATTTAGGATATTAAGACTATTTTGTTTCTTATTATTTAGGTTTAGGTTAATAATTTTTTTTTCCTAATTTTAAGTCCTAATCATGTATAAATAGAGGTGTTCCTCTTATTGATAAATCTACAATCTGTAACTATTATTAAAACAAAACACGGCTGATATCATCACCTTTTAAAAATGCTTACATGTTGCTTTCTCATTAAAATTAAAATTTTCCCTCTAAAATTTAATGATGATGTCATTGTTAGTATGATTATCTTTGACTTATTACTTTCTTATTTTGAGTATATTATTATTCTTATTAACTATTTTTTTACTTTTTGGGTGAAATTGCATTTAATGTATTAGAAAACTATATATTATATTTCATTTATATCAATTATTTATAAAATGTTTTTAATTTTATTTATTAAATGAACATTAGTTAGTGTATTGATATTTTGAAATGGTTAAAATATAATATACTTTTATTACGATTTGTTTTTGTTATTTATACTCGTAGTTACTTAAATGCAATGATTAATTCTAATATGATTTAGGTTGTGACTATTTTTATACAAGTAACTTATATTTTTTATGAGAAAAAATTATCATTGCTCATTTAAACTAATTAAATAATTTTACATATTTTTATGTATTTATTTTTGATTTTATACTGTGTTATTAATAGTAACTAGATACATACTCGTGCTACGCACAGAGAGTGAAAAAAAGTTTTTGAGTTAATTTAATACTTGTATAATATTTGTTTTAAAGATCATTTTCATTAAAAATTCAAAAGAAGGTTATATTATCAATTTTGTTTCTTCATTAGTAGTTTCTATAGATTATAGAAGTGAGATCTTATATTTATTTTTTAATTACTATATTTACATAAATATATTTTATTTTATTTTTTAATAAATTCAAATAAATTTGTTTTATAATAAAGCTAAATTTTGTTTTTTTAAATAATTGAATGATGTTTTGAACTGTGTTTAAAAAAGTTAAAAATATTACAAATTTGGTCTCATTTTAAAGATCTTGAAAAAATATTACCGTTAGTACAATTTTTTTTTTAATATTTATTTATAGGTGAAATTACTATTTAATAATAAAACTACTTTTTAAAGAAAATAAGAATATGAAGTAGATAAGTAGCAATTACAGAATTTGCATGTTAGAGTAATTATGAAAATATAATTATTCTACAGCTCGTAAATAATTTTGTATATCAAGATATTATTCTCTTTTATTTTCGAAATAATATTAGAAAATAATACTGGTTTACAAATTTAGTCACGTTTTATTTTGCTATATCAAAAAGTTATTCAATTTTACCAAGGTAAATAATATAGAAATAATACTGATTACCAAATCTTCTTTTGCACACTAAATTGTACTATATTAGGAGAATATTTTCACTAAAAATTCAGCTGCCACATCAACATAAAAATGAGCGGGAAAATTTTCATTTAGAGTCTGATACGTGTCAGTCATGTTTCTTCATTAGTAGTTTTTATAGATAGATTATAGATTATAGATAGATTTTTTTAAAAAAAAATATCTATTTATAGGTGAAATTATCTATTTAATAATAAAACTACTTTTCAAAGAAAAAAATAAATATGAAGTAGATAAGTAGCAATGATAGAATTTGCATGTCAGTATAATTATGAAGATATAATTTTTTTAAAGCTAGTAAATATTAATCTTGAAAAATAATTTTGTTATATCGAGATATTATTCTCTTTTATTTTGGAAATAATATTGGTTTACAAATTTAGTCACATTTCATTTTGCTATATCAAAAAGTTATTCTATTTTACCAAGGTAAGTAATATGGAAATAATACTGATTATTGAATCTTTCTATGCACACTAAATTGTACTATGTTAGAAAATGATTTTCACTATTATTCAAGCCATGTGACTACGTGAGCATAGAAATGAGCAGGAAAATTATCGCTGAGAGTCTGACACTTGTCAGTCCTATTTCTTCATTAGTAGTTTTTATAGATACTTCTATAAATTAATGTAATGGTTATTTTTGTTAGCAAAAATTGGTATGTTATTTTTTATTAAAAAATTCATAATTTGGTATTGTACTCAGGGTATAAACCATTTGTTCTTTTTTCAAAATAAAAAATAGAAGTATAAATATAATTATATATTACGAACAATGCAAAGTATGATATAATGTACGTAATGTATACAACTGTTTAGAGTGAAATGAAATATAACTATAATGTATAATTTATTTTTTAAATTTTAATTTCTTAATTTATACAAATATGTCTGAAAATTTGATAAAGCCTTACATCGCACGGGCACTATCTAGTTAATACTAATCCAGTATTCATAAGATTAAACCCTAACCAAATTACGCATTATGATTTTCTATATGGTATCAGAGCCGTAAAATTTTTCTGGACGGAAAACTCTATCAGTATTTTATCATTGATCATAATCGACCAAAATCGATCCAAAAAAAACCAAATCAAAACAAAACCAATCAAACCAAATCTAAACAAAACCAAACCAAGACCATGATGTCTATGGCTCAAATAGAACATATGTTCCGACTTATCCAAAACTTAAAAAAAAAAATTATATTTGGGCAGAAATTTCTAAAAACTAAATTTCAAAAATTACACAAAGTGGTGTAAAGAAATTTAAACTGAAATTGATGATTGGGGGCGACTCAATCATATTATTGACGCCCGCCTACCACTAGAGATCAAGAATGGAATCAAAATGATAAATTGATGATCTCTTGGATCCTTGCAAGTCTTGAACCCACCGTTATTGATGGTGTTCTTGACTATATTATTAGTGCCCATGAATTGTGAACTTGGATTCACACCATTCTCGGGTCAATTTTGCAACCACCCGTGAATAACACCATCCAACGTGAGGTCGCGAGGGGAAGAAATATAGTAGACAAGGGAGAAGAATCAAAATGGATAAGAAATGACGTTATGGGAGCTAAACTGGAGGAAGCTTCCTCAACTGATAAATTGTAATATGCACAAAACCATAATCGTTTTGAATCCTCCACTAAATCAAATTCATCCCCCGTTGAGCAAGAAATCACAAGAAAGATAATTTTGATTTTGAAATTGATCTTATAGCACCACCACCACAATCAACAACATCCCCAGAGAGAAAGCAGGAAATTGTGGAAAACGAAGGGGCAAATGAGAAGTTTTTATGGTCATGGATAGTGAAACGTATATAAAATACAAAAATGAAGATGATAATAAAATTAATGGTGGTGATGATAACAAAGATGAAAAGGAAAGAGAAAGAAGAATTGATCTTCAGCTTTATTTAACAAAGTCTAGTGTTAATGATGATAAGTTAAATCCACAAAAACTCAATTGTCTATCCTTGATCCGCTCAAACCCACAAACAAACAAACCCATTTCTCTTTTGATTTTTTATCTAAATCAAAAAAATTGAAAATCAATTATGGCAAATTTGCCAAAGAGATTCGTAAAATTAAAAGATTAACTAGCAGACTTTCTGCTAAAGGCAATTGGATTTGAAAAATTGAAAATTATTGTGTAAGTTCGGTCTCGGTGATCTCAAGACCGAACTTGAGGGGGAGTGTAGGAAAATAAGAAGTTAAGATCTTTTTAATATTTAGGATATTAAGGTTATTTTGTATCCTATTATTTAGGTTTAGGTTAATATTTTGTTTCCTTATTTTAAGTCTTAGTCATGTATAAATAGAGGTGTTCCTCTTATTGATAAATTAATACTGATCCAATATTCATCAGATTGAACCCTAACCAAATTCCGCATTATAATTTTCTACACCATTGTGGATATTTTCTAAAAAATATTTCTATCATTAAGGGATTATTAGTGTGAAATGCAAAAATTTATGGATTTTGATGAAGAACAAATGGGTTAAAGAAGGCATAAAAACATAGCACAACATAATAGAACAACAACACATAGACTAATGAGGTATCTTTGGATACCTTCCCCTTAAATCAAGTTTACTATCATTAATATACTTAACAATACATCAATGATAACTCACGCAATTTTTTAAAACACTCTCTTAAAGTAAACATTGAACCTTTACGGCCCGTTTGGTTGTTGGTAATGAAGTAATTGGAATGAAATGTTGTAATGGCAATAGTAATGAAGGAATGGATATGAGAATTGGTAATGAAGATTCTTTTGTTTGGTGTGCATGACTAAAGAATGGTAATGGAAGATAATATTCCATTGATTGCATTTGGTTGTTAGTAATAAAAAATGGTAATGACTCTTAGTTTCATTATTGTATATTTGTATCTAAAAGTATTATTGTATCTAAATTATTCTATCTAATGATTCTTTTTTTAATAATAATATTTTTTTAGATAATTACATACATTACCTTTTTTTTCTTCATTATTTTTTTTCTTCAGCTCAAAACAACATTACCTTATTTTATTACCACAGTAATACTTCATTACCATTACCGCCTAATACCATGTTGTTTGATGGTAATGAATATGGCTCTTTTTGGTAATTTCATTACCTTATTTTATCACCATCCATTACCATTGAAGGCATCCAAACAACCAAAATTTTCATTACTTAATTTTATTACCATTACCGCCCTCTAATACCATGTACCAAACGGGCCGTTAATGTCGATCTCTCTCAAATGCACTAACACAAGGATCGGAAGAAAGAACTCTCTTGGCTAAATGATAGGTCGTTTTACTACCAAAAATAATTCCTAATTCACCTAACTAGTATAGTTGGGAAAGTAGGGTCGAACCACTGTGGAAGGACAAATAAAGTCACAATTTGAACCAAGTTCACTATTGCTAACGATCAAATGTTGGATTTTTGTTTATCTAAGTAGAACGCAAAAAACAAGAGATGAATAATATTCAATAATTAAAAACCTAGGGCTAAAAGGATTCACTATGCATCGATCATGATTCATGAACAACAATTGGGATAGGAATGAATATAGGCGAAGGAAGATGTTGCTCTCGCAAACAAATTCGACAATCAAACAATAAAACAAGCTATCGCGATTAAAGCTTAATTGTTCAAAGAAGGAACTCGTTCACTCAAACTCGCAACTCTCACTTATAGATTTGAGCGAATAAAACTTACAAATTGGCCAAACATGCAATCAATCTAAAACCCATCAATTGAATCGCCTAGACAAACCAAATTTAAATCCTAAAATCAAACAAGAATCATGACCTTTTGCATAGATTCACCAAACCCTAGAAATAAAACTACGCACTAAGCATATTAAAACTAACAAGAGATTCAACAATTAAATTCATGGAGAAAATCAAATTCAAATTTAATGGAGAAACAAACATTCAAAGATAACAATGATAAACAAGAACAAGAGATTAGAATTGAAATTAATACCTTCAATATAATTAAACTTACAATGTCGAAGCGTTGATTAACAATCCCTCAAGGCAAGTAATATGATAAATCCCTTTCAATACCAAACCCTCAAAACAGAGAAAAAAATTGTCTCAAAAATTCCTCTCAAAAGCTATTTATATCCTCCTTCCAAGAGATCGGAGGATATGGGAAGTTACTATGAAAAATAACTGCTGGACCCGGCCGGGTATGTGGAAACCCGGCCGGGTGCGAAGCAAAACTAAATCTTCAAGACCAAAAATTTTCTAAGTTCAATAGTAAACCCGGCCGGGTATGTGGAAACCCGCCCGGGTACGCAGCATAGCATTTTAATCTTCAATGGAAGCCTGGCCGGGTGTCTAGAAACCCACCCGGGTATGAGAGGCTCACCCGGCCGGGTATGTGGAAACCCGGCCGGGTATGTGGAAACCCACCCCCGTATGAGACCTGGTCAGCACAAAAATGACCTTTGAGTAGCTTATGACCTTCCAACTTGCAAATCTCGCTCCAAGAGTCGATTCCTAGCATAATTAGAGCTTTGTACCTACAAAATAGATAGGAAACAAACACTCCAACCAAGCATAAAAACCAATAGGAAATTGAGCAAAATACGGAAGAAATACTATGAAAATACAATGGGGGCATGGTAGAAAATAATATATAAAACACACACATCACTAAACTCTAGTTGTTTCTATGTATTAGGCTCTCCACACTATTCTAACGATGTAGAGCCTCCCTTATATAGTCTATAACATATTAGAAGTCCTAGGACCTAAAACTTGTTCCCCAAGACAAAAAAATTCCGCACATCAGAAACGCTGATTTGGCCCACTGTCCAGGCTGCTCAAACAAGTGGGGGATGTGCCTTGACTCGTCCAAGGCACACCCCAAGGCCCTCTTTAATTTGAATGCTCTCTTGCCTTGAGCCGTGTCATGTTTTGCCCAAACCTCTTCAAATCATCAATAGTGATCACTTCATTAAGTGATCCAAACGTTAGCATTCCATTCCCCATTGCACATTTCATATCACTATCAAGTATGCAAGACAATACATAAACTACAAGGTGCCTAAAATCATCTTCAATATCATGGGAGTTGACACTTGCTCCAGACATAGTGCCATAGTTGTATATATTTTATGTTGAACATTTACTTTGTGTTCGCAAGTTGGGTGCAATCTACACTTAGGTGGAATTGAAGAGACTTAAATCAGAAGTTAGTCGATGCCTTAATCTTGCCTAACCTAAGCATAACAAATGTTCATTTGAATAGTTGGGTTGAGTTAACATTTTCTTTTGATTCAAAGTAAATAGAATTTTCCGTTTAAAGTGAAATTGAATTTTTGGTTTGTAGTGTAAATTAAATCTATGTAATGATGATAAGAGAGAAAGTTTTCGAGCATTAGTTCAGCTTATGATATTGATTTGAATTTAGTTATGATGTTTTGGTTGGATTAAGAATTTTGATTATTTTTTTTGTTTATACCTAAATAGGATGTCACTTTTCACTATTAGCAAATCCAGTAATAAAATATTGTCTCACCATAAGACAAGCTTATATAATTAATTTATTTATCTAATTGATCACTTTAAGATTGTAAATGGTCATTTTAAGGTTATACGTGATCATTCTATGACTATAAAAAATTTTCACTTAAAAATTATAAGTGATTGCTTTAACGTCAAAGTGATTATTTTAAGATAGTAAGTGTACATTGATTAGCCCAATATAAATGATCTTACACTCTTACGGTAAGACTGTCTCATTTGAGAATTTGGGTTTCATTGCATATTTACATAGAAGTATACTCGGGATGGCAACGAGTCGAATTTGAACCGGGTCCAAGTGGACCTGGATCCAGATTATTTTTAAAGGTTTGATGCAAACCCGGATTCGGATCCGCAAGTCTAATTTGTCAAGAATCATATTCGAATCCGCGGATCTCACAGATTCGGATCAAGTCCGAGTCCAAAACGGGTCCAAACTTACTTTCGTGAGTTTGATTAGATTTTACTTCATATTGTAATTACAATAGAGTTTCAGAATAATAATGTATAAAACAAAATAAGAGGATGTGGCAAACTCAATTATCCACTCTTATTCTTGTTTTTAGCCCGTATATTGTATAGAAAATTTGAAATATTTAAGCAAAAAAAAAAATTAATTAAATAAATTAAATTTTAAACTTATTCCAAAAGTAAGCGTGAAATTTTCAAACATGAGGTTTGGGGCTGTTCGCAGTTACTAACCGCGAACAGGTCAAGAAAGACAAAATAACTGTTCGCACTTACTAACTGTGAACAGCTATTTGACCTGTTTTGACCTGTTCGCAGTTAGTAACTGCGAACAGCAACAAGACAAAATAGCTGTTTCCAGTTACTAAGTGGGAACAACTATTTTTGTCTTTTTTGACCTGTTCGTAGTTAGTAACTTAGTTTTGGAATAAGTTTAGAACTTAGTTTATTTAATTATTATTTTTTTTTTTTGCTTTAAGTATTTCAAAATTTGTATTGTATACTCTTTGGGCTAAGGTCAGTCGAGTCTAAATTCACTTTTTGTTTTTGTTGGGCTCAATCATGTTACGTTATATAAAGCAATACACAAAAAACTCGCAAGAGACTATGACATCGTTTATATTAATCGGCCTAAGAGCCAAAAATTGAAAAATAAAAATGGCTATCCAAAAATAAAAAATTAAATATTTAAATTTGACTTAAAAATATATCAATTCTGACAATAAAGTGATCAATTTCAACTTAAATATGTCAATTATAATAAAAAAATTCAATTTTGACCTAAAAGTAATTAATTTTGATATTAGAGTGATCAATTTCTACTTACAAGTTTATAACATTAAATGATCAATTATTTTAAAGTCTTCAATTTCGACATTAAAAATAATCAATTCAAACCTAAAATGATTTATTAAATGATCAATTATAACTTATAAAGGAAATCAATTTTAACCTTAAAGATATAAATTTTAATCTTAAATTTATCAATTACTAAATAAATATTATAAAAAATTAATATTGGGCAAATTGAGATACTGGTCTCAATATGAGACCATCGCTCCTAAAACCTATTGAAAATAATAAGTCAATATAATTATAGATTTTACATCGTACCCAATAAAAACTTCAAACATAAAAATATTACGATATAGTAAAATCAGTGAGTCAGAGCACTATAAAGTTTCCCATATAATTAAATTTTGAAACTTTTATGTTTCTACATCACGTTACTTGCATGAAATCAATGAATAAACATAACCAAAATAGTTTTTTGTAGTACATTCATGGAGTACTACGTAGTAGGCATTGTTAGGCCATGAGAAGATTCATCACCAAATCATTGATTGGAGTCATAAGTATTTCTAGTAGATAAATGTTGAAAGATTGCCAAATTGTCTAGTTTTTAGCCCATCCTTTGTTATCATCTTTTAAGCAATAATTCCGTTATTATCTTGAAAGTGTCTAAACATTTGATAATGACATGTGCATCATCATCAAAAGATGCTCAATCCTAAAGCTCACCAATTACACCCATATAATGGTCGATCGAGTCGGTTTCGTACAGTTGGATTTGACCTAACATTTTATAGATTTATTTCTATTTTATTTCGATCACTATAAAATAATTAAGAAAAAAAATTTTCTTTCACATTATATTTGGCCTAAAATAACTTTTTAAGTCATAATTGTGCTACATTAAACTCAAATAATAAAAAATGACAAAATAATAATCGGTTACAACTCATAGATATTCATGTAAAACTCAAAAGAATTACTAAATTTAGAAAATCGTATCGTAGGTTGGATTTTGGTCAATCAATCGAATCGAATTAAAATTTAATATGTCACATTTAGATCGGATAGAGTACTTTCAAAGGAGATATAGATGAACCAAATTAGAGTAAGTTGAGTGTTCAATTGGCTCACAATCTTGTTGTAAATCAACATCATCTATTCATCTTCCACCTAATAGCTAGAGTGATTAAATACATAATTTTACAAAGTTTTTTTTTTTTTTTTTGAGATGTAATTTTACAAAGTTTTTATACATGTGTACATTAAATTTTTGAATGATTATGCGTTTGAAACCTTGATAAATCCAAAGTTGGCCCATATCATTGTTTTTTGTTGGATGTTAAAATTAAGCTTTAACTATTAATTAATCAGTGATTTAGGGTATTTTCAGTGAGATATCTAAAGATTTATAAATCATTTACAATTTAAATAATGACCAATAAAGTTAAAAAATGTGAATTTTTTTACCTATATTTCACTTATTTTGAACTAATAAGTGTAGATTTTAGTTTGTTATTAATAGTGATATTTTTTTTTTTTATAATATGTTATTATAATGACAAATTGAAAGTGGAAGTAGAGTGTTAGTTGTGAGTTTTGTTAGTTTCCAACTCCTTTAATCCCAAGAGAGCAATGAAACGTAAGGTAGACTTAGATGATTTATCCCAACAATAACGTCTTGTTGCCCATAAAGTGGTGGTTAAAACCTATTTCAAACTTAACGAACTTTAGTTAAGTCTGTTGAAATGTCATTACTAAGATATGTTAGGATTTAACTATCATGAGTTCATGACCCAACTCATGTAAGCAGCCATATTTATTGTTTGGCCCTAATCAAATACATAATTAGATTAACACAAATTCTTGTGAGAGACAGTCTCTTTAAGAGACTATCTCTAATTGGGTCGGCCCATAAAGAAAAATATAGAGTAAGAGTAGGCATTAAGCTTTAATGGAATAGGCGTGACAGACGTCCGTCTCTCAGAGAGACGATCTCTCAGGAGACTAGCTAATTAGATTAATACTATCTCCTACTCTTTTTACTTATCCCATTTGAGTTGGGCACAAATATTAAGAATAGGAGGGGGTCCACTAAAAAGGTAGTAGTTAGGGAATTTTAAGTGATTGAATTAAATGTTCATGATTCCCTCCTTTTTGTTAAATAAAGTAGATAGAATTGAATTTTGGAGGGAAAATTGGGTTTCACATTTCTAATAAAATTAATTTACAATAATACATTTTCGGGTTTTTGTAATTAACAAAGCATAAAAGTACTTAAATTACAAAAAATTACATAAACTAAATTACACATTATAAATTGAAAAAAAAACTAAGTCTTTAATTCTTCCTTAATTTCTTCAACGTTTTATGAACGGCAACCGAAAACAAACAACCCTCTCGCCACATGCACATGCAGATATTAAATCTTTCATTGACTTTAGATTTTAAAAAAACAAACACGGTATGCATTTAGTGTTCAAAATTGATTAATTAGCTACGAAAAATATGAACATTTTTATTTGAAACAAAGCCATCAAACACACTGGAATCAACCATGAATATGATACACAACACACAACAGAACAACAATATCAGAAGGCAGTGAAGAGGCGCCAACTCCAAACAGAAATAGTATTGCAAACAAAAACCCAAAAATTTCAGAATGGTGCCAAGTAAGACAACAGCCAAGACAAAGAAAAATCAGTGGCGCCAAATCCCAAAACCAGGAACACCACTAAATACCAAGTATATAAGGACAACATTAAATAAAGAGTAGAGGATCACTAATTATATAAGGACATCATTATATAAGGACAACATTAAATAAAGAATAGAGGATCAGCGTATAATTATGCATGGTTGGTTAAGGCAGTGAATGCAGCATTTGAAAGTCTACAACCAAATGCATTGAAGTTTATATAGATCACTTTACAAACATGTAAAGTTGAGGTTATTAAGAACTTAGGTGGTATAGATTATCACATTCCACATATGAACAAAACAAAACTTGCAAGGGAAGGGAGAATTCCACATTGTTTGGCGGTATAAAGGGAAATTGTTTACGAGGCACTTCGTTATTTGGATACAAAGGTGGATCAAAGTACATTTGAGGTCATCTTATTTTACTTGGGAATTAAGGATGAACAATTTTTTCATCAACAATAGTTAATAAATGCTCCAAGACTAGCAACAGAGACACAACAGTTAAATAATACAAATGAACCAACAACAGAAACAACACCAACAACAGAAATAACAGCAACAATAGAACCAACTTTAACAACAACAGCATAAGCACAAGCATCAACATCAAAACAACCAGCACAAGCATCAACATCAAAGGAACCAGCAACAGTAGCATACGCATCAACATCAAAAGAACCAACACAAGTAGCATGAACACCAACATAAGCAGTACAAGTCTCATGTATATATGACAAATATGAGTATACTTTTGGGTTACTTGTTTATACTCACTTTTGGGTGAACTAAGTTAAGTAAATGTTTAGGTGTAAACATGATGTAGGAAAAAAAATCATCAAGTTGTTTAACCGTAAACATTTAAATGTAAATGACACCTTCAACAATTTTATGATGGCTTCAAAAACAAGATCGAAAAGTTCATTTTAGAGAACAAAATGTTCTCATCACAGATACCCCATAAGTCATATTAATTGCCTCCTGTATCTAGTAAGAACATAGCCTCCTAAACATGATGTTTGGTGGCTTATGAACTGAAAACCCTAGATTGGTGGCAAAATTTCTTGATTTAGAGTTTATTGTAGCTATAATCAAATGTTTACCTTCAAAAAAAATCATAGGGCAAAAAATCAGAGCATAACACAGACATGCATACCATCAAAAAACACATACACAAAATCATCATAAGTCAAAAAGGAAAGATGTATCCATACGAGAGAATGGTCTTCCAACATCAAAATTAGACTTTAAATAATCATCATCCGGTGATTCTTAATCTAAGGAAGGGAACAAGTTCTCAATACAAAGATCTTGCAGATCTAGTTATAAATCAAACAAATCCTCAATTTCTTCATCCTCAGAAGTTAAAGTTCTTCCCCAGTTAGGATCGATTTCAACAGAGCTCGTAGGAGATGGAGGAGCTCAATTGTAGAAGTCAAACCAAGGATTAGGAGGACCAACTAGATCACTTTCTTCAGATGAAGACAACCAAGAAAGACAAGAACTGGGTGACTTTATATTCGAAAATCCATAGGTTTAACAAAAAAAAAAAAAATCATATCTGAAAATAAAAAAACCAAATAAACCAGCACAATCGAACACCAGATTAGATAGGAGAGAGAGACGGGAAGGGAAATAATGAAGGAAAATCGACACATAAAGTGAAGAAGGGAAAAGGTGAAGGAGAATCGAGGCACACAGTAACAATGGGGATGAAGGAGGAAGATGAAGATGAGGCACAATCAGGGACGATGAAGAGAGAAAAAGAATTAGGGTTTCACAATGAGGGATGAGGATGGGAGGAGCGATTTTAAAAGGGAGGGAATCATTAAGGGTGTTAATAACTAATTATGTAGATAATCAGTTTGGGTAAGTAGTATAAGCGGGGGTATTTTAGTCATTACGTGTGTGAACTAAGGGTATTTAAGTGCAAAAATCAGTGACAAAAAAGAAAATGAGACAAGTAAGGTGACTTTATCCAATAAGGAAATGAGACAAGTAAAAAGAATAGGAGGGAGTTAAAATTTTTTTTTATTATAAAGACAAATTTTATTCTTAAATGAGACAATTTAATGGTAAAAGATTATTGTAATTGGACTAACTTAATGTACACTCATTACTTTAAAATCATCACTTATAACCTTAAAGTGATCACTCATCACCTTAAGTAATCATTTAGACCAATAGGCTAATTATATGAGTTCGTCTCATCTCATCGTGAAACAGTCTCATACGAAACTTACTGTGTTTGTTATTAGAAGGTAAACAGAGGGAAAGGGGGTAAGAGACAACTAAATGATAACTGAATCTAAAATCTTACTTAAAAAAATTTTAAACTTTTGGTTAAATTGATTTTTTAACATAGTATTAAAAACCTACTTGACAAGAGGTCACGAGTCCAAATTTCAACAACTCCTAAATTTTAGCCTAAAAGACTCTTATATGAAAGGGCATAAAAGAGTATTAATATTAAATTAAGTTGGATTAAATTAGATTAGGCAGTGAAAAGCAACATAGAACAGCAGTCAACAGGTAGTGACACATTCATTCCATTTCCACCATTCCCTCCATATTTTACGGATTAATTAATTGGTGGAGTATGTGTTTTACACGCTTTATTATTGGGATTTGGGGTTAATCTTCTTTTCCTATTTTCAATTCAAGCATACTTATTTTAATAAGTGCTTTTAATTATGAATATCTAAAGAAGATACACCCTCCCTCCTAAAACTTGTCACACGTTGATTTTAATTATTATTATTATTATTGCCATTATTATTATTATTATTATTATTATTATTATTATTATAATAGGAAAAATTGATATTAATAATCCAACGTTTTACCTATCCAATGTGAATAATCCCATTTTTGAATTATTTTTTTAACAAAAATTACTCTCCTGTGAGACGGCTTTAGCCGTGCAACTAGCCCAGGCCTAATAATTTTTTAAAAAATATTCTAACATACTAATTTTAAGACTTAAAAGAACAATTCAAAGACTGAAAAATCCAATTTTAAGACTTAAAAGGTTAATTTCAAAGTTTTTAATATCTATTTTAATGTTTGAGTTATCATATTTTAATGTTGAAATAAGAATTTAATGTCTTATAATTGGTCTTTGAAGTCTTAAATTAGTTTTTTTAAGTATTGAAATTGATCTTTTAAGTCTTAAAACTGTCAAATTCCTTGACTTAAAATTTTAATTTCAAATCCTTGAAATTGTCTTTTAACTCTTAAAATTGACATTTTA
Source organism: Amaranthus tricolor (assembly GCF_026212465.1). NCBI lineage: Eukaryota > Viridiplantae > Streptophyta > Magnoliopsida > Caryophyllales > Amaranthaceae > Amaranthus > Amaranthus tricolor. Next base: position 9,025,237 of record NC_080060.1, on the reverse strand, counting down.
ATTTGTGAAATTGGAAAAAAAAATATATACAATTGGACTGGCCCAATAAGACGCATCTCACAAGTGAGGCGGTTTCACCCAAGTTTTTGTGTATTAATAATAATACATTTAACTTTAGTTTGCTATCAACACACCTTTTTATTTTATAATAATTCAACTTTTGCTCTTATTTAGCTATCAGCATACCCTATTAGTATGCCTAACAGCAAACTAAGAACAAGAGTTGGCTTATTAAAAACAAAAAAATCCAAAGTTAGAATTATTTATGGTGGATGAGAGAAAATTTGGATAATTAATATCAATTTTTCCTTATTAATAATTAGAAAATCCAAAACAATAACAGATATTTACACATAACTACAAAAGACAAAATACATACTATTAAAATTAACAAAATAAGAAAAAAATAAAATAAATTCTCAAAACCCCACCTATAAAATTAGGATATATAATCGAGATTTACTAATTTCTTAAATAACCATTATTTACCTATATATTGTCATTAATAATATGCCATTAAAAGTCGTAATTTCCCCTCTAACATATAACACACACACATATATACAGGGGCAGATTTAGAGAAAGGTCAACGAGGTCAGTTGACATCACTTAAATCCAAAATAAAATCAAATAGTATAAAGAAATATATGTTAGATTAGTGGTTAGTACTCTCATCTTCCATAGTATAGACCTAGGTTCAAAACTTATTAATAGCATTTATGAATATTTTTTTCTGTTTTTATTACCCCTATTAGTTACTCCCAATTTCCAAGGAAAGTAAAGGCCCAATGTCGAAGCAAGACCCAAACGACCAAACCCTCTGTCGACTCGGCTCTGTGAGACTATAACGGTTATCTGGCCGGCACCATCTGACTGGCGACCGGCGTCCACCACAGCACCACTCCACTTGTTGGCTACCGCGCTGCACATCAGTACATCACTGTCTTTTGTTGGAGTATTTATGATTTCTCTTGTTTAAGGTTATTTTTTTCTTTTTTCTTTACAATTTTTTGTCATTTAATCTTAATGTTGAAATTAATCAAATTAATTTAAAGTAATTCATTTCTAATGTTGGAATGATGATGAAATTTTTCATATTAATTTTTTATTTGCAATTACATAATCAGGGTTGTTAATTTTAGGATTTTTTTAAATTGCGTAAATTACTTAATTTGTTGGCATAAATTGAATTTTTGAATTTAAATTTGATGAGTTTTTGAGTGATTCTATTGTAACTTATTCTGAGTGTAATTTGTTTCATAGTTTGTCTGATGACATAATGCATCGCTTCCAAAATATAAAAACGCGACGTGAGCATTTGTCTTAATTTATTCAATAGTAATTATAATTCTTTTATTATTAACATTATTTTTTTTTCCTGGATCCGTCACTGTATATATTTGAGTTTTCTCATAAGCAAACTCGGGGAGGGAGTACACATTTTACTCCGCTTTGATCGAGTAGCACGAGCAATAGGTAAAAATAAAATCCCACAAAATTAGTTACCAAAAATGTCATTATTTAATTACACGCAATGGTGGCTGACTTTATTCTTCCCCTTTCTGTAAGGAATAAATGTCGGCCCTTGGGCTTTGCACACTTCTACTCACAAAATTATTCTCATGTCATTAGTCTTACGTTTCAGCCTTCCAAAGGAAAAAACAGGGTTGAAACTTAGGAAAAGTAAAGAAAAGGCTAGCTTTTTTTCTTCTGGGTTTATTCCATAGCCAATCAATTTCTTTCTTTCTGCCAAAGTTCTGGCCTTTTCTCCAATATCATTAAATTAAGGTTTTCCAATCAATATTTTACATCTGGGTATTTTTTTTTATTAATCAAACAAGGTATACTTTACTAATCATAAGATTTTCTATTTTTTAGTAGGATTGTAAAGGGTATTCTGTCATTCATTTGTTTATGTTTTTAGTGATTTTGTTTTTGCATTTGAGATTAACACCTAAATGTAGTCTATGATGATAGCTGTTTTTTCATCATGTTAAGGGAATGAACATAGATTCTTGTTAATTTTTCAGTTTGTTAATACATTAAGAAAGTGTGTTTCGATGAGATTATTTCTGGGGTTTTCTGATTTTTTTGGTTAATGATGTTTTGGTAATGAATGATGGAAATATGGTAGAATTTTCAGAATTTTCCAAATAAGGAAGTCATTTCATGGGTTTTATCTTAGTTGGGGCATGTATTACGATTATGGGGAGGAACCTGAGTTGAATTCTCGCTAGTTCTTCCCTCGGTCTACCATATAAGAGAACAGAGTTCTTTAGTTTTTATTGATTGGATGATGAACACTTTCATTTGTCTTCTTGTTAGTTGTCTTACCTTTTCTTTTTGTTTGTAAGTCATGGAAATGGTGTTATTTTAAGGATGGAAATCAAAGTTTAGAAGTATTTTTTCAAGAATGCCAAGAATATTTTGTCATATCTTGCTTATTTTTATTTTTTGTGGTTGGTAGTGGAATGGTGGGGAAGGGAAGAATGGGGTTGGATTACATCGGTTAGGACATTATGGAGGTTGAAAATTTAAGATTGAAGATTGAATATTTCATATCATTATGTTACTGATAGTGTGAAACTTAAGGAATGGTCACATCACAATATAAATCATGTGGGGAATATTTACTTGTGTCAGTGCTATATCTTAGTCTTAGTTATAGAAATTTAGAGTATATAACATGTTAAACATCAGCTCAAAGTTTTGACTGAGTTGGTTTCTTGACATGATATTAGCAAACAGCGTAACAAGAGGTCACATGTTCAAATCTCAACCACCCCTCACTTAAAACAGAATATTCAACACTGGCACATCCACGCTTCTAGCCCAAAGGGCTCTCGTGTGAGGAGCCATGTTAGAGTATAATATATCCGGCCCCTCAACCAGAAATATGTTATAGTTACCTTGATCTTATACTGTCCCTTTTATATGTGTAGAATGACCCACAGAACAATCCAACAATGGATGAAGCTTCTATTTCTCATGGGTATGTTTTTGAAAACACAAGGCTTATATGTGGGAATCACATATGTCAAAAGTGCAGTGGCTAAAGGAGCTGGTGAGTAGCCTTTTAATTAAATATGAATCAAATAGAAATGTTACTTATAACCTTTTCATTTTACATAATTTCAAATATTTTGTATTTTAAATTAGTTATTAATGAATGATTGGAGTTTAATGTTGGGTGGTTTGTTGTTGTCACATGTAATTTGTGCAGTTTGTTTGGATGGAAGTCCTCCTGCGTACCATTTACATAGAGGACATGGAAGTGGTATCAATAGTTGGTTGGTTCATGTGGAGGTTAGTTCCATGATTGCCTCCATTTTATCATCTTCATCAATAACAACACTTCAATAAAACTTTAAGTTCTACATTATCATGAGTCCTCCTCCTAGTAGAATTCTCAGCATTTTCTCATATTTTAGCTTCAAAGAACATATTTGGATGAAGTTACTACCTAAATCTAACACTATGTTTAAATAGCAAATTAAAGAAAAGAAAGGAATAGAAGGGGAAGGGAAAAGAGGGAAATAGTGTCATTCCTGCCCTAGGCAAGTAGGCAAAATAAAAGAAATGGAGAACCTTCTATAGAGGGTCGATTGTGGTCTTAATGGGTGTCTAGCAAAAGTATAGTTATAATTTTACAAATGGCGTTTTACCTCCTACATGACAACATTGATAAATTGAGGTATTGGCCTCACTCTAAGCTCTGGGCCCTAGGTAACTGTCTATTTTGCCTAGGGTTAGAAACGACCCTGAAGTGAAGGGTAAGGACGGAGATTGCACATTGTTTGTTTAGAAGGATAGGGAAGGGAATAGGAAGAAAATTGAGAGTTTCCTTTCAAATCTTTCCATTTCAGGAGAGATTGTATTCTTAACAAAATTTATTCATGTTTTTTCTCCAAATCACTCCTCTTTCTTTTTATTTATCCAAACAAGGGATTTTTTCCTTCCTTTCCCTTCATTTCTCCTTTTCCAAACACAGTATAAGCGTTAAGACTCAGTTCATGTGTACTTCTCTTCCTGAATTAGGCCAAGTTGACGATATTAATTGATACGTTTATTGTTAAATCTCTTGTTAAGATATTCACAAGTCATGATCTGTTTCTACTTAGGGTGGAGGTTGGTGCAATAATGTCACAAGTTGTCTAGTACGCAAGTACACACACTTAGGCTCATCCTGGAAAATGGACAAACAGCTTGCCTTTTCCGGAATTCTGAGCAACAATCCAATCTTCAATCCAGGTTTTATCCAATCTCATTAACACGTACGTTCTCCCTTACTTATTCATAGCTTCAACTAACTTCCACAATCTCAATTCTACAGATTTCTACAATTGGAACAGAGTCAAAATTCGATATTGTGATGGCGCATCATTCACAGGAAATGTCGAATCTGTCAATCCTGTAAATTTCCTCTCCATTTTCCCTCATTTTCGCGTGCTCCATTAGCCAGTACTTTCCTCTATATAAATCTTTTCGTATTTCTGATGATAGGCTACCAAGCTGTACTTCCGCGGTGCCAGAATTTGGCACGCAGTCATTCAAGATTTAATGTTCAAAGGAATGAAGAATGCTAAAAACGTACGATTTGTTCTTGTTTCATTTGCAATATGCTGTACTTTTGTCGCTAAATCTGCTGAATCGTTGCTGCATTAGGCCATCCTTTCTGGGTGTTCAGCTGGTGGTCTGACTTCCATTTTACATTGCGATAACTTTCGAGCTCTTCTACCCGTTGGTACTAAAGTAAAGTGCCTCTCAGATGCTGGCTACTTCATCAATGTGTAAGTAATTTCGCTCAATGGCCACATTTATGGTAATGTTTCGTGACTGATCACACCGCCTTTCTTGAACAGGAAAGATGTCTCCGGAGCATCACATATTGCATTGTATTTCGACCAAATTGTCAAATTACATGTACTATTACTTGCTCAATCTATTTACTAAGCAATCATATGTGTTTTTCTCTTCTGATTGACTGCACATTTGAGCAGGGATCAGTCAAGAATCTGCCAGCATCTTGCACTTCAACTTTGAGGCCTGATTTGGTAAGTCTAGGTTTCGGTTTTTCTTTACCGTCATCAACTGGTACCCCACATTGATGAATTAAAGAGATGTTGAGTAACATATATACTTGATGAGTTACTGCTCCTAATATCAATTGGTTTTAGGATGGAACCTCATCGGGTTGTGTGTAGTCAACTTTGTTTTTGTGTGGGTCTTGTGTACAAGTCCAATAACAAATTTATTTGATTCTTCCTAATTATTAACACGAATAATGATGTTTCAGTGCTTCTTCCCGCAATACATGGCACAAAAGATTAGGACACCTCTCTTTATACTAAATGCGGCATATGATTCATGGCAGGTTAGTTCTTTTATTTCGCTTTTTGGATGGGGTAGGGCTGAATATAGTTTGGTCTAAAATGCAAATTAAATCGGATTAAACTGTAATTTTAATATTTGGTCGGTCTAAACGGTCTGGTCTAGTTTTTTTTTTAAAAAAATTATGGTTTGCGGTCTGCCCCTGTTTTTTTTTAAAAACCAGACCAGACCACAAACCGTACTACGACCAAAAATCATAATCTACCTAGATATTTTGAGATTTAGTTATTTTTATACAGAAATATATACTTGAATAATGAAAATGCAATCAACTAATTACAAATTATTATATTTGGTGATGGTAGGTGCGAAATATTTATATAAACACATATATTAATTTGGCAAAAGTATGAAATAAAATATCATGGACCAGACCAGACCATTGTAGAACAGTTTGGTCTGGTTCGATCTGGTGATTTAAATGGTCCGGTCTGATCTGAAAAATTTTTTTACCGGAATTTTTGTTTTGGTCTGGTGATTTAAATGGAAAATTTCCAAACTAAAAATTTTGGTTTGGTCTGATTTTAGTATCAGACCAGATCAAATCGGACCGTGTGCACCCCTAATTAGGCGCATAGCATCGGAAATAGGTTGATTGAATCCAGTAAGCAGTAACACATACTGTTTTGTTTCAGATTAAGAACATATTAGCACCAGGAGTTGCTGATCCTCATGGCTTATGGTCTGACTGCAAAACAAACATTATGAATTGCTCAACCAACCAACTTACTGTCATGCAAGGTTCACATCATCCATCCAACATATTGTTTCAATTGTTCACTATACATTGTACACTCATTTTCAAAATCCTTCTTATTTGAGGCAGATTTCAGGAAAGAGTTTTTAAACGCGATAGGAAGGCTAGGAAGATCGCCGTCCAGAGGACTGTTCATAAACTCGTGCTACGCCCATTGCCAAACCGAAATACAAGAAACATGGTTTAGCCATAACTCCCCTGCTTTACAAAAAACAGTACGTAACATAAACTCAATCTTCTTTTCTTTTCAGCTCGTCTTGTATGTTCATGAGATGGACCCATATAATTAGTCTATTTTTATAATTGATCATTTTTACACACTAAAGTTGATCGGCGCGTCTCATATGCAGCCGTCTCAATAATAAGACGTCGTATATGAGACAACCTACTATAACCACATACTGCTTAGAAGCGGTCACATGTAGCTAAAAATCCGTCCCATATAGCTTAAAACTGATGCATACAGTTTAAAATCATATAAGCTTAAAATCAATCACATAGAGCTTAAAATTGACCACATAGTGCTTACTATTGACCTCTTCTAGCATCTCTTAATTAAATGAGAATAATAATATATTAGTGCAAAAATTATAATTATAATAATCACTTACACTTTAATAATGATCACATATTCCTTAAAAATGTACATAGAGGTGACAAAATGAAGCATAGTGTAAACTTAAATCTATAAAATCAATCGCATATATCTTAAAACCAATCACATATATTTTAAAACCAGTCATATACAACTTATACTCGTCCTATTAATGGATGGTCTTAAACAAGAATTTGTGAAATGTGATTAATTTGTTATTAGGCTTTTACATAACAAGACCCGCATAAGATGAGAGTTGGCTACACATAAATCCAATGAGATTTCATCCTAAAACAAATTGATATTAGGAGTAGCCCATCAATTATATATATATATATATATATATATATATATATATATATATATATATATATATATATATATATATATATATATATATATATATATATATATATATATATATATATATATATATATATATATATATATATATATATATATATATATATATATATATATATATATATATATATATCAATCAACTTTTCTAATTTTTCGACGTAAAATCACATGTGGTTAATATTCCAACAAAATGTATATAGATCAACCCAATAGAAATGATTTTACCATAAGCTATTCATTAAGAATTTGTGTGTGTTTTCTTTATCAATCAAATTTGCAAGAAGTATCTTGATTATATGTCAATTATACACTGCAGAGAATAGCAGATGCAGTTGGAGACTGGTTTTATGACAGGAGACATTTTCAGAGGATAGATTGTCCATACCCTTGTGATACAAGTTGCCAAAATCGAATTTTTGAGCCTCAAGAACCACATCATCATCATAAAGTATAGTATTTTTTTCTGAATTCCTCAGCAAAATTACATTCATATTATTTTATAGGTGCTATATAGAAGAATCCATATCTACATTTGAAGGAAAAGCATAATACAGATAGTTACAAGGAAAAGAAATTCTAACTACATTAATAATACATTATACTAAACATTGTATTGCCAAGCAATTTAGTGGTATATTCTTTTTCATCTTTGAATCATTCAATTATATAAAGTAACAACATGTCTTGTATAAGATCGTCTTACTATAAGACGAGTCTATATAATTAATCACTCTAGACTGTAAAAAGTGATTATCTTAAAACTGTAAGTAATCGCTTTAAAATTAAAAAAATGGTTTCACTGTGAGACTGTCTCATTTGAAAATTTGTGAACATATAAGTATTCATGGCTTTCATGTATAATATGAGCAAGAACATGATTTCAGTTTAAAGTAGTTATTGCAATTGTAATTGCATGCTAAGCTTTAAGTTGAAGCTTGATCTCACACATGCACAGGGTGGAGGTGGAAGAAGATCTGGAATAATGCTATTTCAGAAACTGCTTCTTATTTTTTGTTTAGTAGTTTATGGAAGCTTGTTAGTGAAGTAGGCTTTGTATTTGTAATTTGTATAGATTATATAGAGATCATCCAACAGCATTCTTTATACTTGTACTAGCATTACAGAAATACAGTGGTCTTTGTATAGAGTATATAATCCATTATACCCAATAGTAGATATTTAAGATATTATACTATTAGACCTGTGTGTTTGACACAGCATACCTAAGTTATTGAATGGGATTTGGGTAATTGTCTTTTAGGTTTTAAGCTTATCATTATGTTTGATTTGATCTGTTTTTTTTTTTGCAAGTTTGTATAAGTCTGGCTAATCAGATTCTTTTTCCTAAATATTGCAATTTGGGAATTTATTTCCGATTCTAATCCATTTCCTTTGGTACTGTCCACCTATGGTGGACTAGGAAAGGTTCTTTTATTACTTTTTTTAGACCAAATCGTCATATGAGAAAGCGGTTTGGTATGAATTTAAACTCAAAATTGCTTTTCTTGAATGGCGGTTAGCTTCGGACAATATTTTTTATAAAAATTAAAAAGAAAAGTGTCATCTCAAATGGAGGTTTATAATACATATTTAATTAGTATTATTAGTACATCTGAGATGGCGGTTTTCTCTTTCACAAATTTGAAGAAAATAGGTGTCCTAATAATCAAGTGTAACTACTAAAATATAAATAGGATATAATATGGAGATTAATACATTCGATTATATTAGGTGGTTATAGTGTTTTGCTAGAAACCAGCTTCGATCTGTATATTAATTAGATTATTATACTACTATTATGATCAAGTCCTATGAAGTCACACATATAAGTTACCCATTAGGTAAAGCGGTACCAATTCCATAAGATGCTTTTTGGACTATTTAGTGTAGGAGTTTTTAGTATGAAATGAGATATGTTTTAATTGGGAATTAAAACACGATTAATTCATTTTGATTATTACATATAAATGTTATATGTAACTATCAAATGGGTATGTGAAGAGGTGTTGCATTTGGGTATAAATAGATGCACTTTGCTCATCATTTTCATAAGCTTGTGTGCTATTGCTCTCTACCTTTCTCCACCTTAAAAGTAATAAGAGTAATAGTATTTTTTTATTCCATACTAGCATACGTGGTGATCCAATTGGTGCTTGTGAACCAATATTAGAGGCACGACACTTGACGTTTTAATCTCATTTGGTGATATTACATACCCGGTCGTACAACGTGGAATTCATGCATCAAGGGTATGATTCTTATACATACTTTATATATATTAATATATGCATGAGATCTTGTTGTAGATGTAAAGAAATATGTTTCTTGAAATTCCGCTTAACGCATCTATATTCCTACAAAAATAACAGTCTTCCTCCCTATTAATAATTAATAAAAATAAAAAAAACGAAAGACCAAACCGCCATCTCAGATGACGGTTTTATTATTAACAAAAATTAAAAAAAAAAAGAAAATAAGCCAGGATAAATCGACATCTCAGATGATGGTTTTTGTTAAAGCTAAAAACGTTATTTCAGATAGCGATTTTGTCTGGCAGATTTTTTTTTTAAAAAAGATTCATCACGTGGATAAACCGACCCGAAATCAACCCGATAACCCGAATGAACACCTCTACTTTTTTTTTCATTAGCTAGATCTAATTTACTATGCACATCTGAATCTCGACTTCTAGTAGGTAATTTTAAATATTAAAATATGCATTATAACCATTTAAAGTAGGTATTTTTATGTACTAAAGTATGTGTTAAACCATTTAAAGTAGATACTTTTATTTATGTATTAAAGTAGGTGTTTTAACAATTTAAATTAGGTAATTTTAAGTATTAGGTGTTTTAATTTAGAGTTAATTACGAATTACAGTCTTAATGTTTAGTGGTTTCGCGAATTACAATCTTAATGTTTTTTTTTTCGAATTACATCCTCCATAGTTGATTTTTGACCACTTTTCAGGCCAGGTGACCAGATCCGTAAAAAATGATTGGTTGACCAGCGTTTTTACCTTTGACTTTTTCTCTTTGCATTGAATTAACTTTTGTGGGTTAACATTATATTATTATTTTACTGCACCATATTTAATTCCCCCTCCCCCCCATTTACCCCTCCATGTTCTGTCACCATCAACATCAAGCTTTTCGAAAAAATTATTGGTGTTCATTTATCCGCTATTACTGAGCTTCAGGAAAGGTAACTTCTCCTTCTTTTCGTCTTGTTTTATTAACTAAATTTTGGTATTTGGTGTTTAATTATGCTATAATTTCAACATTTGGGGCTATTTGGTTTTTAATTTCTGATTTTTGAAGTTCTATTCTTCACTTAGAATATTTATGGTTTCTGAAGATTAACCATATATGTTGTTGAATTTTGCCACTACAGATGACAATCTCAAATGATTCAGTAAAAACTGAAACACTGAAAGAAAATTAAAGAGAAAGGGAAGTAAAAAACAAATAACTCATCTGGTATAAGACTGTCTCACCATGAGACGGACTCGTATAATTAGTTTATTTTTGTAATTCATTACTTTAAAGTTGTAAATGATTACTTTAACATACTTAATGTATAAGAGGCAACCCAATAGAGTTGGTCTCACACTCTTACTATAACACTGTCTCATTTAAGAATTTGTGAAAACTAAAACCTAAAAATTTCCTACTTATACTAATAGGTTACATGGGAAACAATCTTTCCAAAAATCTTATTTTTAACTTGAGCCAAGACGTGAGAAGACGTGTATGGCTCTAGAAGACTGGGGACAAGTCGTCCCCTGTAAAGCGGCGGTTCGTCGCATAATTGTAGCTTTTAGAATTAATTATTTTCAATGATGTGATTTTTAGATTTTTGAATGTTCTTAAGAATGTCCAATAGCTTTTTATCTTCTATAAGTAAATACTTGGATTTTAAATCCACGTGGATGTGATTTTAGATATACCAATGCTTTTGCTTGTTCAATACAGGTTGGATTGCCACCCTTCATAAAGGTATGATCAAGGTTTTGTGCTTTGAGATATGTCATTGCATCAATTGTCCATTTTAGGCATCTTTGCACGTAAATGTAAAGAATTTTAAAGTCTCTGTTTGCGCTTCTTACCATTATTCCGATTAAATCTCATTAGTTGTAATAATATTTGAGAAACATTTATGCATGAGTTATGCTATAATATTTGCATATCAATTGAATGTAAGCCACAACAATTTGAGTGTTCCAATCTGTAATAAAAGGTTAGAGGTTTAAAAAAAATATATTTTTAAAAGAAATATTAAAGAAATATTGTAAATTTCTTAAAAAAAAAAAATACTTTTATGGTTAGTAGTATAAGTAATTAATTACTTAAGAGGTGTCATAAGTTAGGCATCAAATACTTATTATCCTCATTATTATTTCATTTTGCTCATTAAACACACGGTGATAAAATTACATTAAGAAGTATATATTTTATGAAAACGTTTTTGAAGTTTTAAATTATATGCATAGTAGCTTGAAACCCATGCAAGCACAGAAAATTAAATTATATAAAATATTTTATTATTTTAAAAACTATAGTTGCTTTTTTATTAATAAAATAACAATTTGATCCTTTATTCCCCATTTGCTTTTTTTAAAAGTTGTAAAGATTCCTTTAAAATTTAGTATTTGAAAAGCCTTTTTGTCATTCATTTATAATTCTATTAATCTATAGATATTTATATATATTTAATACATAGCAAAAGAGAAACTTGAAAAAAAGAATTCTAGAAATAAATAGTCTATTAAAAAAACTAAAACAATAACATATTATAGTACAAAGCTTTTTTTTTTGAGTGTGATACAAGTTTTAAAAATGATTGTTAGACTATTCATATCAACAATGTACATATTCTTTTCAAGGAAGCCCATTTGTTAAGAACTCCAAAGTTATACATGCTTGTTGGCGAGGAGCAATCTTAGAATGAGTGACCTCCTAAAAAGTTTTCTCAAACGACTGTGACTAATTCAAACGACTGTGACTAATTGTGTATTCAATGCACCTAACAAAGAAAAAGATTCAAAAACCAAGGTGTAACGAGAACGTCGCATTCTTATGTGGGAGTGAGTGTGATATATCGAGTTAAGCTTTAAAAAGGATTGTTACACTACTCGTCTAACCATGTCAATAAGGTGCATTTTCTTTTCAAGGGAGCCTATTTGCTAAAAACTTCACATTTAAGCGTGCTTGGTGGAGAGCAATCTTAGGATGACTAACCTCTTGAGAAGTGTCTCAGATGTTCACACGTGATTCTAAAGTGCGATGAAAAGACCCGTGTCGATTTGTGGGGCTAGTTTACAACTATATGAAAAAAGTGTAAAAAATCTGAAAATTCATAATTTTTTATTCTTATTCCAAATCCACTCTAAATGGTGGTTATGGTCTTTTAATTTATATGACATGACCCGTCTAGTTAGGCAACTCTTTACATAGTCCTTGCCCCTCCATGAAGGTGACGTGACTTGCTAAATTCTATTATAAAAGTTACATGGTAGGTTATTGTGTACAACTTTAAATAAATATTTGATAAAGTAACATTGTTTAATATGATATGAATGGAAAAAAAGAGTTTCTACCTTTTGAGTTTTAAAGCAAATTCGTGCTGATAACGTATTATAAAAGAATATTAATTAACATAATATTTTAAAGGAAAAATTATCGTGAATAATATAATTTTTTGTTAATTTTCCTACAATAATACCAACGATTGATTAACCATAAATAATACCAACTTAGGGGTATTTTGCTGAAATAAAACTAACTTTAGTTTATTAACTAATTTATCAAATTTTTTTGTCTTATAATTACCTATGGTTTGATTTTTAACATATTATGGATTTTCTAGAAAAACACCCCTTTAAATTAGTATTATTTACGGTTAATCAAAAGTTGATATTACTGTAGGAATATAAACAAAAGATTATATTATTTCTGATAATTTTACCTATTTTAAATAGATTTAAGATTAATGAGACTTCCATCTAAACGTTGTTATCATATACATATCCTTTTAATTAAGTATAATACATAACACAATTAAAATTGAAGTGGCTCCATATTTGAAACTTGGGTTTATTGGGCATTTCGTGGACCGTGGGCGACTGATGTGAAGGAAAGAAACCAAAGAGCCTTTTTGAACAACCTCCTCTGCGCCGCCGCCAGGTTAGCTACTCTTCTTTTTGGATGTTCTTCCTATAGTGTACTTTAAGATTAATTAATCAATGCTGGTAATTTGTTTTGATTTCATTTATTTTCTTCAGATGAATTTTCTTATATTCTTATCTAAAAGCAACGAATCTGAATTTGCATTGATTTTATTTTATTTCGATTTCTAGGTTATTTTGAAACTGAATAGTAGCGGTTGCTGTTGGAATCAATGGCGGAAGACGCTATCTTAGGATATTTGGAGAAGAATGAGGGAATTCTGGATTCTGGATGTTTTGCCGTGGAATTTGGAATCGATCATGACGAAATAATCAATGTTACCAAAAGTCTCAATGGATATGGACTTGTTATTGCTCAGGTTTTTTTCTTCATCTTTTGTTGAACTAAATGGTTACTTGATAAACTTATTTCGAGTGATTTTCATTGATTTAGCTATTTTTTTCGAAGCTGAATGCAGAATTTTATGATATATAATTGACAGTTTTGATGCTGTAAGTAGTTTCATTTTTCTAGGGAGTTTATTTGAATTCCTTCATTCATAACAAACATCAATTGAGGAAGGTACTTAGAATTCAAAAAAGCACGGTTGAACTTGTCCCCTACTTATCAAAATTGAAATGTAATGACTTTTTTTATTTGGATGTAGGCTAAAGAAATTTTCAAACTAGGGGAGAAAGGAAATTGCGGTGAGAATCATACCCTTTTTCAAGGTTGAAAAGAAAGTCCTCAACCATTAGGCTAACCTTCGATTCTCATTGAAATGAACTTAATAGAACTGAAAACAATCCCCTTTTTGTACTGAACTTGTTAGATATAAGTATTATTAAGTAAAAAATCTGTTTGGGACATGTTTTCTAAAACTTTTTTGGTTTGACATTGTGGTAGTTTTTGAGACTGGATATCTGTTTTCTAAAACTTAATAAATCTGAATTTTTTTTTTCCTGAATTGTATTTATTAGATACACTTATTATCAAGTGAAAAAACCGCCAACTGGATTCGTTAACTTATTATAACTGATTAAAATATTTTGAAGTGTACTTATTAAATACAAGTATTATTAAGTAAAAATCTACTCCTCTGCATGGTTTCTCCAACCTGTGATAAAGATGTTTAAAATATATAGAACCGAAGTGTACACATTAGTATTAGACAGAACTTAACATGTTAGGATTTATTATTTAGTGAAGATGTAAGAGTGGATGTAATGGGCAAAAGTTATAACTTACAACTGAAATGGACTTATTTGACTTTTTGAGTATTAAAAGATAAAGAAACCGAAAAGACATTGAAAGGGAAAAACATACTTGATGGTTTGTCCACTATTCGTTGGTTTCGTTAGGGCCTAGAAAAACAAAATATTGGCAAAGCTGTGGAAAATATAGGGTATTTGGACTCAAGTTGTAAAGATCAGTGATAAGAGCCCCATTTGATTTTTTGGGCTTGTTCAACGACCTTTTATCCATTGTATTCTTTGCTTGTTTTCTCTATTTTCATCTAAGGGAGTGATTGTTGTGTTTCCTACAACTTTTCCTTGTTCTCGATTAAGCTCATCAAAATTCTTTCTCCATCAATCCTTAATGTTCTCGTCTAAACTATAATATTCTTATTTTTATCCTTAATACACTTTATTACACTAATGTCATTAGGCTTTGCTTGCCTTTGCTTTGCCATCCTATGTGCATCTTTTTCTCATTCTTTATAATCTAGTTTGTCAAACGCCTCTTTAAAAGCCTTCCATTTCGCTTCGCAAACAACTACTTTCGTTTGATTTCCTTATACTTGGCTAAGTTTTCTCCATCCTCACATTTTCTTCATTACCTTGTAAATAGTAAGTAGTAATTAGGTAGTTGGAAGAAAAAGATTTAGAGGAGAACAAAATAAAGAGGAGGGTAGGAGAAAGACCTTTAGTCATATGTTGAAGATTTTGAATGAGTTCTTGATTCATTTCTTGGAGAGCCACAACCCACAAGCCGCTCGAATGTTTGTATAACTATCAAATTGTATCACAATCTTTTTAGGTTACAAATTACAATCAATATACATGTTTACATTCAACACACGTTCATCCTTTTACATCATTCAGCTACATTGATACAAATTACCCTATCACAAAAATTTCTCTACAATTCTAAATATACATTCATATAGAGCCTGCCTAATACTGATTCGTAACATAATCTTTTATTTTCATTTGGAGGGATCAAAGCTGTGTCCACTCTCGAATGAATATTTTTAATACAGAGAGGAAAATAATCTATTATTTGCTGGATTTTGAGGTGTTTGAAGTGTGAAACTTCTACTTTAAAATGTTGTACTATGTTGCTGCTGATGATAGAAACACAATGTATACGCTTGCTTTATTTGATCACAGTATACTTATGAGTTTTAAAACTCCAATTTTTCGTGTATGGTTCTTTTCTATAATAATGTGAGTGAGGTAGAGTGTTGGTTGCATCTTTTGATTCACTTAATGAAATAAAGAAATGTATTAAGAATTTTTTTTTGTATTTATTGTATGTACCCGTATGGTTGTCAATTTTGCAGGATATTAAGAGGGAAAAATGGGTTCTCACTGATGAAGGAAAACTTTATGCTACTGCAGGGTCTCCTGAAGTTCAATTATATTCTGTTATACCAGCTGAGGGTATCTCGCCAGATGAACTTCAAGTTGGTGGCTATTGTTTGCAGTATTTTGGTACCTTTGGTTTTGGTAGTCTTTGTCAGTGCAGTTTTATAATGACTTTCATGCCGTTGCAGAAAAGGGTGGATCCGACTATCTTCAAGGTTGGCTTTGCTCAGGCTATGAAAAATAAGTGGGTGGAAAGAGTAAAGCAATTGATTTCCAGAAAGGTAAAAAAATAACTTAAAGTTATTTACTCTACAGTGCATTATTGTGCTATGACTTTATTGTACCATAGTATTGAAGTTCTAGATTGAGATGTTTTTCTTGTGTGTATATGTTTGTTTCTTTTCGTTTAATTTTTCTGCCTTCACTTTTTTTTTTTTCGTTTTCTTATGGATAGGGGAGAGGCGTTGAGAGTAAAGGTGGCAATTATGGATCGGCTCGGGTCTTTTCGAGTCACATATGTACCTTGGTCGACTTGTTGATACCTATGTTACATAGACTCGGGTATGAGTATCGGATACGGATGTGGATCTTAGGATCTGGTATGACAATTTTGGAATTCTAGGATACATGGACGCTGTGCTAATATTGGATAGGAGTACGGGGATACGACATAATTATACTTAAATATACAATTAATAGTAGTGGACAAACAAAATGGGACATAGAAATTATTATTATTATTAGTACTAGACACTAATAGTACTTCATTCATTTAAAAATACTCCCTCCGTTCTTTTTTGATCTTCCACATTACTATAACGGGTAGTTTCAAAAGTTCTTCCACTTTAGAATACTTTTTATTTTTAGAAAGATTTTATCCCACTTTTACCCCTTAAAACCCCCTTTTCTTTTATTTATAATTATTTTCTCTTTCATACTTCCAATACAATCATTACTTCACACTATTATTTAATTAAAATAATATCCACTACAACCTCATACTTCTAATACAATCATTACTTCACACTACTATTTAATTAAAATGATACCCACTACAACCCAAAGATTCTATCTTCCTTAATATGTGTGAAAAACCCAAAGTGGAAGATCAAAAAAGAACGGAGGGAGTAATAGTAATCTATTAAAAAATTATATTAAAAAAGTAAAAAAAAGTAAAACAAAAAACTAAGAAAAGTAAAAAAAGCAAAATAAGTATAACATTATTTGTCATAACTTGTCTAGGAAGCTTGTAAAATAGGAAAAGTAAAAAAGTAAGAAAAGTAAAAAAAGTAAAATAATTACTACGTTCTTCAATGTAGTACAACTGTCTACATTTTAAATTACCCCATCATCTTCCTAAGAGCATGAACAATGAAGAGGACAAATATATCCTCTTCACAATTCTATCTTTTTTTTCCATTTGACACGTCATTTTCTCTTTCCTCCACATCATTTTTCACTATTTACATCCTCTTCCTCATTCTATTCCTTTAATTTGTCCAATATCTAAGGTATACTCTTTCATCCTCTTTTCACTTTCTCTCTCCTACTCACGTATACTTCACCACACATTCTTTTTCCTATCCAAATTTAATAATTGTAATTTGTGTAATTATTGAATGATAAATATTATTTACTCAATTGTTGTATAATTAATTAATTAGTGGATTATTAGTCTTGCAACCCACAAAAAAATATTCATAATTTCATATTTTATAACTTAAAGAAACAAAGTACATACATTAATTAAATGTTCGAAAAACATAGAATTTTTAAAAAAAATGAGTTTAGATGGGTTTGGGTTATTTTGGGTTATTTTAAAAGCTTGAGATTAATTAGATCAAAAGGGGGTGTATTTGAGTTATTTTGAGGGTTTGGGTAGTATGGAAAGTTGAAATTTCTTCCATAATATGGATTATTTGGATCCATAATTAAGGATATGATAATGTGAATGAAATTATCAACAAGAAAATGAGTTTAGATGGGTAGTATAGAAGAGAGAGAAAAGACCAAAAAATTAAAGTGTGAAATATAGGCAAATTTAGGTTCATTTTATAGAGAAAAAAAAATAAAGTCGGTGAAATTATTTTGAAATTTTGCTTTACCATTTTTTTTATGACCATTGTAAATAATACCGTTGTAAATAAATCAAACTTAAATTCAACTAATCAAATTGTGCCAAGTGTACCAATCCTCTTGGCCCAAATACTTTTTTTCTTTTTTTTTTCCTCCTTTTTTTCCCTCCCAACGTAGGAATGCCTTCATTGTTTAAAAAAGAAAAAAAGTATTTGGGCCAAGAGGATTGGTACACTTGGCACAATTTGATTAGTTGAATTTAAGTTTGATTTTTTTGCAACGGTATTATTTACAACGGTCATAAAAAAAACGGTAAAGCAAAATTTCAAAATAATTTCACCAACGACTTTATTTTTTTTCTCTATAAAATGAACCTAAATTTGCCTATATTTCACACACTTTAATTTTTCGGTCTTTTCTCTCTCTTCTATACTACCCATCTAAACTCATTTTCTTGTTGATAATTTCATTCACATTATCATATCCTTAATTATGGATCCAAATAATCCAAATTATGGAAGAAATTTAAACTTTCCATACTACCCAAACCCTCAAAATAACTCAAATACACCCCCTTTTGATCTAATTAATCTCAAGCTTTTAAAATAACCCAAACCCATCTAAACTCATTTTTTTTAAAAATTCAATGTTTTCCGAACATTTGATTAATGTATGTACTTTGTTTCTTTAAGTTATAAAATATGAAATTATGAATATTTTTTTGTGGGTTGCAAGACTAATAATCCGCTAATTAATTAATTAATTATACAACAATTGAGTAAATAATATTTATGATTCAATAATTACACAAATTACAATTATTAAATTTGGATAGGAAAAAGAATGTGTGGTGGGGTATATGTGAGTAGGAGAGAGAAAGTGAAAAGAGGATGAAAGAGTATACCTTGAATATTGGACAAATTAAAGGAATAGAATGAGGAAGAGGATGTAAATAGTGAAAAATGATGTGGAGGAAAGAGAAAATGACGTGTCAAATGGAGAAAAAAAGATAGAATTGTGAAGAGGATATATTTGTTCTGTTCATTGTTCATGCTCTCATGGAGAGGATCATGACCAATCCTCTTGGCCAAGAGGATTGTTGTTTCCTCTTCACATCCAAGAGGATAGTTAAGATGAGGAAAAAGATTGGTAAGAGGAAGGTGAATACTCTTGGATGTTCATGGTCTAACACTTCTCAATTCTCTCTTATTCTTCGGTGCCTTTTCATCTTCATCAAGAATGTGTTTTCCTTACTTTCAATCTTTCATCTTCTATTTTTTCTATAATCATTCAAGCTTTAAATTTAGACATGCTTCAATGTCTTTCTTCCTTTAACCCCTTCCTTCTTTATTTCTAAAACAAAAGAAAAAGTCATCTCTAAAACAGAAGATTGAAGCTTCTATCGCGAAGAATGACAACATGAAGTGAGCCGTACCCATGTGCAATCCAGCGTACCGGACGCGTGTCCGACATCGTTATCCGTACCGGCTTTACTGGACATTGGTGAGCCGGCGAATATGGAGGGTCCAAGTAACATAGGTTGATACCATTTGATTTTTCATGATAACAATAATGTGAATAATGACAATAGTAAAATCAATAATGATAATAATGATAAATATCAATAGTATTTCAAAAAAATAAATATAAATAATAATAATAATAACATTATGATAATAATGAACAATAGACGATAAAAAACCATAACTGCATTATTAACACATTTCCACAACCGAGGAAACACACCACCCATGCGTTTTCCGCAATGGCATTGGAACTGTGTTTTGTAAATAAAATTTTAAAAATTGCAACTACTTGTTTTGAATTGAAATTGTTAGTCTTATTAATTTTGTTGCTTGATTTACTTGAAATCATTAGTTTGAATGAGTAGAGTTTGAACAAGTTGAAAGAATTTTTTGAGTAAGGAAAAATTTTTTGACCTGCAAAATTAAAGAGTGGCTACACTAAAGAATGTCCATGACCTTTTGGTTACTTTGGATTCTAGAATTTAGTAAGAATTTGTCAGTTAAGATATGGGTATATAGTGACATTAGGGATGTAGTATTGTAGTGTATTTGCAAGAGAAGGTAAAGATGTTGTCTAATCTCTTATCTCTTTTCTTACACTCTTTTGTATATGCAAATTAATTGTTAGTAACTTGATCTATCACCATTATAATAGTTAGTAGGCAATAAGCGCGAACATATGGTTTCTTCTCCATAATCAGATGTGTTCTTAACCCTTGAAAGTTTGTTCTTTGACACATTTCAAATGTTAAAGTGTGCAATTTATGTAAAAGATATTTTTAGTATTAGAAATTATTGAAAGTGATGACCTAAGAAAAAATAATTATTTGCTTCCTAGCAACCGAAGGTGCTCACCGCTCATCTGAAAACTAATGCTTAATAAGAATTGTTGATTTTAGAAAGAGGTGAGGTTGTTTAATAAACTTATTTGTATATATGCATATTGTGCTTGTTTAGGTTGTTTTATATTTATATATATGCATATTTTGTTTGCTTGTGTAGGCTGTTTGAAAAACTTATTTTTTTATTCTATTGTAGGTTCAACATGTTGATGACAAGGTCAAGGAGTGTCTTGTACATATACAAGCTGGGGAGGTGAGGTGGCTTCTTCACGTAATCAACTGCTGAAATGGTATATGTGATGTGTTCTTAGGCATAGTTTCAGAAGCATCTTCAAGTCTGTAGATAATTGAATGGTTATAGTTGTATATTTTAGTTCTGGTATGGTGGTGTTTCTTATTTAAGTGAAGTTGCAGATAAATCATTAGCCAATTGGAAGTAGTCTTTGTTATTAGAAGGGTAAGATTGCATACATCTTTCCCCTAACTCTAACCCTTACTTGACCCCAACCCCAACTTCAACCCCAAACCTAATCCCAACCCCCCTAACCCCAACCCCGACCCCAATCCCAACCCCAACCCCAACCCCAACCCCACATAAGAGGGTAATGCAATGTTGTTGTGTTATAGAAGGGATACTTCCTTAATTTTGAACATGATTATCAATTTGCATGGACATCTATTCTAAATTCCTAATTTGCTTAAATCGTTTGAGTTTGGATCCTTGTTATATGCTTTGAGATGTTTTTTTACCGTAGCATCTACATGTACATGATCTATATTTTCCTTAGTTTCTTTAATTGAATTTCTTTTTAGGACAATCTCTTTACTAGTTGGGGCATTGGGGTTAAGGACTAAGGTTTACAACTTCTCATTATTTGACATGTCTAATTATGGTGGACCTCACCCATGGTTTATATTATCGTAGGTGGTTTTGTTGTGATTAATAATTAATAAAATGTTTGGTGCTAAATCTGCTACCTTTGTGTGTTTGACTTTGGTGATTCAACCTGTTGTTTTTGCGGCTTAAATTCAATTTTTGTTACGCCTTCAAGATGTTTATAATTCGTAACTTTCTTGCTTGTAGGTTGTTGGGCGTGAGGAGATTGACGCTCTTAAACGAAGAAAACTTATATTATCTCAGTAAGGACTACTCTCTTGCCTTTGGTATACTTTAACATTGTTTTTAACTAACATTTAATAGAGCATTAGGGTAATTTTTGTTCCTATTTGTCTATGATAAACGTTGTAATCTGTTTAATTTTTCTCTAGGACATGGAAAGGGTATTCAATTAGGAAGGGTCCAAACTATGTTCCAAAAAGAAAGAAAGCAGCAACTGATCTGACTCGTGAACACTTGCAAAGGTATTTCAGTCATATTGCATCTGCAAATTGTTTTTTGCATCTGTATTATCTGTGGGGGAGTGTGTATGGATGTTTTGAAATTATGGAATGATGGTGAATTGCGTTTGTTTCATAACGTGGAGCAATCTGAAGTTTCTTGGGTGTTTTTCGGTCTGAACGATGTGTCGAGGAGGAAGAAAGGGATATGTGACATTCCAGACATAGAGCATGGAACCTGGTTTTCTTCCTCTAAACAAAGGTCCATTACAGGATAGTATTAAGTGGGAATTATCTGATGCTTTTTTTGCGTATAAAACTCATGCTAAAATGTTAATGTGGTATTTGTTGTAAATGTTTTTTTTTTAATATTCTTTTTTCTGGTTTATCCTATTGTTATCTATTCAAAATGCCAAAACACCAAATCTACTTTATAGCCTTAAAAACTGTTATATATGGACTGGTTATTTTTTTCTTTTAAAAAGTCTCCCTGTACGATTTATTTATGAAATTTCAGAAATGGATTTGCCTTTTGTATTGATCTATCTGCACGAGCTTGATCTGACCCCAATGAATTGACGATGTCTAGAAGACATAGAAAAAATTTCGGATGCAATGCAGTAGCAGTCATGATGTCGCAAACGAAACACACTTGCGGCGTCGAGACTCATTTTGCAGACATCGCAATGTAAATTGTTGACTTGAAAAATATCTGTTGTCATAGTAATTCAAGTTTTCTAGAACATATTTTTAAATTGAAGCTTATAATAACTTTAGAACTAAATACATATTTTAAAAGTATTATAATGGCTAATATGTTAGAATCATAGTGTAAAAATGCGGTAACTGTCGCGATCGCGGTAATAGAACGCTGATGCGGTAATGAGAGTGATGCGGTTATCATATCGCCTAAATATCGTTGAAAGCATAAGATATCCCTTGATGCGGCCCAAAATGCGGTTTTTTACACCTTTGCAACGCGGGAAAATTCGGTTTGTTTATTTTGAAAACCTTTACAACGCGGCTGATGCGATGCGGCCTTGTTTTTATTCTATGGTTAGAATTTGGCTTGAAATAGTTATTAATAACTCTAAATAACATATTATGTTCAAGTTCTTTTGCGGAATGCTAATCTCAAAATTCGTTGTAAAGTGGTCATTATTGAACAGAACGATCTCATTTTTGTTCCATGTTAAAAGATGGTGAGATCTTAATGAGTTTGATTGATGTATGTATCATATTTTAGTGAAGTGAGATCCCTCCTAAAATTTGACCCTGGAATCTCCTCCAGATTTTGGTGTATATCCCAGTATTCTGCATGCCTTATACTCTATATCTTCTGTTTCCTTGAGCCAAAATCACGTGATTTTTTTTGGACTTGGGCTCCAGCAGATTGTTTTTTCATGTTCTTTTGATTGCTAATGTTAGTGTGGTATTTACAGCGGTGCATGGAAAAAATTGGAACTCAAAGAATACAACTTCAATGCTAAAGGTCTGCCGCCTGAAGGTGGTCATTTGCATCCCTTACTCAAGGTTAGGCTGTTGATTCCATCTGCCTGAGGTTTCTTGTCAATAACAATAACAATAACAATTGAGGTTGTTTCTTAAGTTAGTTTATTGATTGCGAGGATTGTTTTCTTGCGTTGTCGAAATGACTTTGAGGCATGTGTTGAATTAAAATATCGATCCAACATTCCAGCTGTATGTTGAACATGGAAATTCTTCCAATGTTTTTGACAAATGTGCATTTATTTGTATACTGGATTTTTGTTAATGGGAGTTTTGTAATACTGGTTTTGTTCCTAACTTTATGTCATTATGTGTTTAATATTACTGCTTGCTTACAGTGTCTAAAAATTAATTAGTAGCAGCTGTCACTTCTCTGGGCGTTAACATTATTAGCCTATGTAAAAATTATGAAAAATATTCAATAAATGTAAGCGGGTGATATAACATGTGGATATTTTAACATATGTGATATGATGGATAGGGAATGCCTCTTCCTGCTGTATGAAATGAACTTGGTCTCCTGGGAAATATCATTTCATAATTCACATATAAAATGCAAGTTGGCATTCTTATGATGAATTTGATGAACATATACATACAATCATTTTTGTTTGATCTTTTATCATACTGTCATCTCTACATTTGGTTTTAATTCGACTATATTTTGTTTATTTACTTCCATTCTGGATAAGGTATTGGTTTGCTAGACATTAGTTACCCTTTTTGTCTCTTTGATTTTGGTAGATTGGTAAATGTTATTTTTTTAAGGGTCAAGGCAAATGGGGTTAGGCCAGCCTTTAAGGCAAGTGGGAGGAGAGAGATAGAGAGGATGGTGAAATCATTTCAAATTTGGGTGAAGTAGCAAGTGCAAAGGCACCATCATGTTTGCAGGTGGAGCAAAATTAAAGGAATTGGAGAGTAGATTTCTCATTAGTAGATAAGATGGTTAGTT
Source organism: Amaranthus tricolor (assembly GCF_026212465.1). Taxonomy (NCBI): domain Eukaryota; kingdom Viridiplantae; phylum Streptophyta; class Magnoliopsida; order Caryophyllales; family Amaranthaceae; genus Amaranthus; species Amaranthus tricolor. The sequence goes on along the minus strand of NC_080060.1, from coordinate 9,001,130 downwards.
AGTAAGAGAAGCATGAACGTTTCCATGCAGGGTATCTAATGTAGTATATGAGCTATTTCTTCAGTGATATGAAATGCCAACTCTTCAGATTTACAGGCAATATTGCATACTGCTTTAGTCAGTTAGACGTGTGCTTTTGTTTAGTTTAAATTTCCTTGGCTTAATACTTTCCTGTAAGATTTCATTTTAATTTGTGCTACTCATCATCATCTTGTTGAACACATCTTTGAATAATTTAAATTTGAGTCACTTACTGTCATCATATATTGTTTCAGGTTCGGCAGCAATTAAAAAATATTTTCCTTCAGATGGGGTATGATCTTTTCTTCTCCTTATTTCAGTGTTATTTATTATTCTGTTTTTTTTTTTTTTTTTTTTTTTTTTTTTTTTTTTTTTTTTGTCATGATTGGTTTTCTACTGTATTTTCATTGAAAATTTATTGTATTCTCAAATTCTCTTTGTCGGGATGCAGTTTTGAGGAAATGCCGACAAACAATTTTGTTGAAAGCAGGTATTTTGTTCTTTCATTTGTAACTTGTTTATCTGTTCTGGACTTGCTGATATCCTTCAATTGTTTGTGTAATGTTGAACAAGTAAAACTTGGACTTGCTGAACATGAAGAAAGCCTTTAAACCTCCCATCTCTATATTTATATTTAAACTGATAAATCCATTAGTTCAGAGTCTGTTTTTATCTATATAAATGCAAGCATCATGGCATATGGCTTCCCTCTCCTATCTCTGAAGATGAAGGTTATGGAAATACTTTGTGGGGAAGCGAGCTGCATATCTTTACTTGCAGTAATCACAAATGTTGACTAGCATTTAATAAATAGTTTTAAGTTGACTTTGTTGTTCCTTTGTTTACCTTTACATGTGAAGTAAGTATATCCTGTATGTTAAATATCATCTATTGGAAGATTATTTTAATGATCCCAGCCAAGCAACAATGATCTTTTATAAAGGCTTATTTTTGGAGCCAATGTCTTGTACGTTTAATATGGAATGATATAATATATATTATATAGGCCTTTGGGAAGGATAGTTATTTGTGAAATTTCTTTTTGTGCAATTGAGACCTCTTGCGGTGCTAACTTGATGAGTTTTAATAGTTGATTGTTGGACATAATAAAACAGGAACGGGAGGGTAATGTTTTGGGACAAATCGAAAGGCCAAAATAGATGGGAGGATCTTTTAGGGATAAGGGGAGTATCTCATGGAATATTGTGCTTTGTTGGAGATCATCTAAGTGCTGGATTTACCGTTAGGGGGTGTTTGGCACAAGGGAATGGGATTTGTGGGACTTTAAGATGAGACATTTAAAATGAGACTTTGGAGAGAAAAAAGTCTCATTCCTTGTTTGGCATGTTAGGGACTTGGAAGAAATTGATGAGAATGAAAGTCTCAACTCAAATGCAACCCTCCCCCAAGACATTTTTCTTAGGGTCTTTCACAATTTTTAGTCCCATTCCCTTGAAACAAACAATGACTTGAGACTTTTTTTACCCCAAAGTCCCATTCCCTCCTTGAAATCCCATGTGCCAAACACCCCCTTACCTCATTTACAGTCAATATGATAATTTGTGTGTTTGAAAAAGAGTGGATATCTGCTACTTTTCAGCTTGGACTTTTGAAATGCCCAGTACAGAGTATGTGGACAGTAGCAGTTGGAGTGGTAAATGATCGTGGAAAAGGTTGGGTATGGTAATGCAAACAACTCACAAAAACCGCCACTATTGCACACTATATCTAGGCGCAAAGGCAGGGTAAACAATTAGGGTTGACACTTCTTTTAGAATATTTGATGAGTGGTAAACAGCTATGGCAGCAACATATTCTTCACTTTTTGTTATTTTGGCATTAGTAAGGACAGGGGGTGAAGAATGAGGCATGGGAGTTATTGTGAGAACCTAGTTACTTTTGATTAATCATTTATAAAATTTAAAGGCTGTCAGCAAGCTTTTGCTGCAAGTCACACTATCAAACACCCATCTGTCCAGTTAATCGAGAGGTTTCTGTTATCTCTCATTTTAGAATTTAACATTCATATTCCTAATATTTATTGGACCCATTATCGGATCCTTATCGGCCGTCAATCATCAGGGTTTTCCCAAATTGCATTTTCTAAATGCTAAAACTTTCTCAGTCATAGTCTCTGTCTCAAAAATTATGTCTTGCACTTTGTTTGCTCACAATAAAGCTTTATTTTGAAGTAAAGCGAACTACTACCTTTTACACCTAAAAAAGTGGGAGACATAATTATGCCTAAATTAGTAATATATTCATGTTTTGCTTGAACTTGTAATTTATATTAGCATGATAAAATGAAGTTTTAATCCTTTAAGTTTGCACTTTTAGTTTTTGGAACTTTGACGCCCTCTTCCAGCCACAACAACACCCAGCTCGTGATTCACACGACACTTTCTTTTTGCAAGGTTTGTTGTCATCCATTATGTTGCCTTTAATACATTCTATTGTGATATCGATGTATCAATTTCTTTTTATATTTATTCATCATTTAGTCTGCTTTACTCGAAATATTATTATAGTTACAGGTCTTGAAATCTAATTACATCAGTTCTTTTTTGAGCCTGCTTACTATTTCCATTAGTGGTAATTGTTTCTACTGTTGTAATATCACCATAAAAACTTCTTTTGTAATGTCTAGTTAATCTTATATGACAGTCATGCAAGACAGTGTATGTGGTTTAATAATGGTGGTCTAAAGTAATTGAAGTGTTCGGATATTAGAAATGCTTGGAGGGAGGGGACAATAGTTATGCATTTATGAATTTATTGCTGAAATTTCCGTTTGCTTCTAATGATCTTGAGGTTTTTCATTCTTCCATTGATATGTTCTCAAACTTGCGGATGACACCTTCTATCCTGGCGTAGTTATAGTTGCTAACTTTTATGAGGCTGCACCGTTTTAATTTTTAGAATTTTGTTTTTCTCGCTCACTCAATTTTCCTTGCTACACTGCAGCTCCTTCTACCACGAATTGGCTGCCTGAAGATTATGTGGAGAGGGTAAAGTGTGTTCACGAGTCTGGTGGTTATGGATCCAGAGGGTATGCAATATTATCTTGTAAAATTTGCCTTTCTTCTGATTAAATCAGGGCTGGATCTACTAGCATTATATTTGTGTCCTGACCTCCTGGGGGCTGGGGCACCAATTTTAATTTTCTGTTTGTCTATGTTTTATTCAAGACATAAATTAAATTCTTAAATCATTGAAAGAGGCCAAGTCTTATATATCTGGAAACTTATGATTAACTTTTTCCTGGCACAGTATGAAAAATTTTTGGGGCCATTACTTTTATGTTGTTGTGCTTCATTTGTATTGTCTATTTATGGGATATCTCTTTGTAGGTATGGATATGACTGGAAACGGGAGGAAGCAAACAAAAATCTTTTGCGTACACATACAACTGCTGTTTCTTCAAGAATGCTATATAAACTTGCACAGGTAAATTTATTCAGGTGACAATTAGGCTTAGCCCATGAAAAAAAATCGCGGAAGTCGTCGCTATTGCAGTTATGGTCATGATGTCGCGGACGTGGCACTTCGTGGTGTTACAATCTGTTTGCGTACATTGCTATGTGAATTTTTAACGTGAAAACACTCATTTTATATTAGTAATTAGATCAAAATTTTCTTGAACTTATATTCAAAATTAAAGCTTATAATAAGTTTTTTAGAGCTTAATACACTTTTAGAAAGATCATAATGGATATTATGTTGGAACAACACCATAAAATGGTTGTTACTCCATGATTAGTTTAAATCACAGGCTATATACCAAGGTTTTTCGTTAAGTTTAAAACCGTTATAAAGTGGCTGTTATATAACATATAGCCCTCATTTTTATTCCATGGCTTAGCCTCATTGGTATATTTTGTACCATATTATATAATGGTTGTTACACCATATATATATATATATATATATATATATATATATATATATATATATGAAGAAGTTCCAGTGAGAACCATCATTATATGAAAACTGTGAGAAGCAATCTGCCTGACAAAAAATTATTACTTTTTTACTAAAAAGGGGTTACTTTTAGGGAAAAAAAAGTATTACTTTTTTTGAAAAAAAAGATGATACAAATAGGCAAAAAAGTGTTACTTTAAGAAAAAAATTCTGAAAAAAACTCACAATAAGGTGTTACTTTTAACATAAAAGGTGTTACTTTTCGCAAAAAACGTATTACTTTATATTTATATTTTTTTTCTGAAAGTAACACCTTTTTGCTATAAAGTATCAAATTTTTTTTAAAACAAAAGTAACATTTTTTTGTCCAAAAGTAACACATTTTTTGTGCAAAAGTAACACATTTTATCGGAGAGATTGGTTCTCACGGTTTTCATATAAGTTTGGTTCTCATATATATATATATATATATATATATATATATATATTGACGTTCATGATAAAAAAATAATAATCCAATTTTTAAAAGTGTAGAAAAAATAAAATAATGGACAACTATAATATAGTACAATTATTATCATTACACTTTCCATATTTTAAGCCTTTCAATTGCATCTAAAATTTGCTCGTCATTAATCAAATTAATAATTAACTTTGAAGTGTTTTGACAAAGAAAAAATTCAATATTCAAACTATAATTCTCTCATGAAATTAATATGGAATACCTTAAATTATTTATTGTATTGAATTTAGAATTATTTGAGCCTAAAAAAGTAAAAAAAAAAAAAAAAAAGTCCATCAAAGAACTGACCAAAGCTTAAAAGAGTCCAACAAGGTGGAGTAAAATAATTGTTGACTCTGAAATTCTTTAATGAAAACGAATATGTTTGTAAATCATCTTAAATAAGTTGATTAAGCAAGATAATTAATGTCTCTTAACAATCTATGCCCTTGTGACCTTGTGGCGTAGGTTAGATGATTATATAACATTTATTTTGGTACAAAAATAATAGTTTTGATAATGCCTCATATTTTTCCTAGTAATCTCATTTTTTTCACACTTGTCGAGATAATATTTTAACTGTTAATATCTTTAATTGTGTATAATTAAAAATTATAAAAAAATGATATTAGTTGCATTGAGATGAATGAAACAATCTATCACTTGAATATGTTTTAACACATAGATACATATTAAGAATAAAATAAAAATTAATAGTGGTAAGTGAATAGTATCTTAAAAGTAAATGAGATTATTAGGAAGAATAAGGAGTAGTAATTTTATCTTTAGTTATTCTTAACTTGCTATGCGCCCTTGCTCATTTGTAGAGGTGTTCAAAATAGACAGGATGCTCAAAAATTGTAATCGAAACTGATTTGACCCGACTTTAAAAATGATTTACAATTATGTAAAAAAACAATATGGACACAACCCGATATCAAACCGACCCAAAACACCTCTACTCATTTGACACTACACTCGGGCTGTGTGGCGCATCATTTTTTAGATGACGTCCTAGCATAAGTAACCTGCCCATGCTCATTTGACACAACACTCGCTGCGCTTACCATTACATACTTCATATGCTGAAAAAAATAGGCATGCTTTTTTTTTTTCTAGGTTTTTTTGTTCTTTTTTGCGATTTTATGTGCATTCATGTATTTATGGTGGGTAGATAATCTATGGTACATGTATAAGCATTTTATTCTTATTCCCACTGCTATGGTTGAGGACTCTAGGTTAGGAATGCATAGAGAAATGACTGTAATTTGGTTCTTGACAATTGACACATTAATGGAGATTTGATGTTTTTCGTCACTATGTACTTTGTTGTAAATCTCCTGCTTATTTATTTAGCCTTCATCTATAATTTTGTGAAATTTAATTATCTCTTATGGTACTTCATTTTCTGATGCTTGCAGAAACCATTCACTCCCAAGAAATACTTTTCAATAGATCGTGTTTTCAGAAATGAAGCAGTTGACAGGACACATTTGGCTGAATTCCATCAGATAGAAGGTAACAATGCAGTTATTGAAATGTTTTCACCTAGTTGATTGGAACCTTTCTCTTGATATCTTGACTTGGCTCAGGGTTCCACCTGCTAAGTGTGTTTGAAAATGCTTTTTAAGATCAAGAAAGTTCCGTTTGACCAATATGTTCTGCAAGTTCATTTTCTCATTGTAAACTGGTATATATTTTTAGTTTTTTGGTTGAAGTTGGCAAAATTTTCTGTCCTATTTGATGAAATGAAAATATTGAATTTAAGTAGCTCTTGGGCCTCTCTTGACTTATCGTTCACTTGTTTAAAGACTTGCACTTGATACCTCTCGTTGATAATATTTTTGAAGCAATAGTAATTAGCTTCTCTCTTTATCAATTACTAACCTAATTGTGTATTATCTCTTTTCAGGCCTTATATGTGATCGAGGCCTCACCCTAGGTGATCTTATTGGCGTGCTGTATGATTTTTTCTCACGCTTAGGTATCATTTGCATGGTTTCTTTGAACTTATTGTCTAGACTCTAATGGCTGAATGATGCAGCACTTGTTTCACAGAGGTTACTTCTGCCAGAATTTTGGACAATTTGATTAGACGAGAACATACAATATAAACAAACCTGTGTTAGGATGCTATTAAGCATACTCTTGTGCATTTTGGATAACTTTTCTATTGTAAAATTGAAATGTTGTTTTAAAATGATAGTTTGGTGTCTAAAATGAATTTTTTGCTTGCTTTGTGCAGGGATGACAAAACTTCGTTTTAAGCCTGCTTACAATCCTTACACTGAACCTAGTATGGAAATATTTAGGTATGATATTGAATGAGAACAGGGGCTTAATGCATGCCAATTTAGTTCACGATGCTACTGTTTTATGAATGCTTTTTGTTCTCACTTAATCTTCGTTTAGGGACCTCAAGACTAAGTAACCACCAAAGAATAAATTGTTTTCTTCTTTGTCGATATAATTGATATTTGGTATGCAGTTACCATGAAGGCTTCGGAAAGTGGGTGGAGATTGGGAATTCTGGCATGTTCAGACCTGAAATGTTGCTTCCCATGGGGCTTCCAGATGATGTCTGTGTAGTTGCATGGGGTTTGTCCCTCGAGAGGTGAGAACAATTGACTAAATGATATTTCTTGGTTTGAACACCAACCCAATCGTGTTTGTTTGCTTGCTAATTTTTGGCAAACAAGTTTTGCTTTCTATATGTTAAACTAATTGTCCATTCTCATTGGAATTAGAAATTATAATAATTCGTTGGTCTTTGGATTGTAAGGACTATAAAATTGCTCACTAATATTTAATTGAAGTTGTATGTTTGCAATCCATGTTTAATGGGAAACAGTCAAATAACCTATTTCTTATTACAATGCAAGGTTAAGTATGTATACATCCGACCTTAAACCCTGCTTAGGGCGGAAGTCACTAGGCATTATGATTAGACATGTATATAAATAGTGGGACTTCTTATATATGTCGCTTCTGTTTATGCAGGCCTACAATGATCTTATATGGAATCGATAACATAAGGGATCTCTTTGGGCATAAGGTATTGACATGTATTCTGATAATCTTAACTATCTAAGCCATGGTTTGATTTAAGACACCGCAACTGATTTGAATCCGGTGAGTAACATTTTGTGCTAACAAATGACTTTTCCTTGTTATTTAGGTTGATCTGGGTCTGATGAAGAAGAATCCCATCTGTAGACTTGGGCTTCAATAGATCTTATTTTTTCGACCCCAAATACAAATTCTAAAAATTTCATTTGGAGGTCGGTTTAGTCAATACTTTCAGTCGTCCAATTCATGAATTAGATAGCCCTCGGGTAACTATAACTCTAATCTAACTTTGACCTTGAGATTTTGTATGGTTGTTTTGGATATCCAATGTCTTTATCGAGCAATGCACAATATTGTCAGTATGGAGAGATATATAATTTTTTAAAACAAATACTGCAAATATATATTATTATTATTAGGGAAATTCGCAAAGAAATCCCTTTTAAAACCCCTTTTTTGTAAAGAAATACCTTTTATAATTTTTTTTTTGTAAAAAAAACACCTTTTAAGAGACTTTTTTTTAAAATAGACACCTTAATTCAATTTCCGGTGGCTTTTGTGTAATTTCCGGCGTTGACTATGCCTGTTGACCTCCAAAAATTTAAAAAGATTAATTTTTTTTATATATTTTTTTATTTTTATTATTATTATTATTATTAGTTTTATTATTATTATTATTATTATTATTATTATTATTATTATTATTATTATTTATTTTTTTAAATTTTTTTTTATTATTATAGTTAATTTTTATTGTATTTTATTTTTATTTTTATTTTTATTATTATTATTATTATTTTATTATTATTATTATTGTTATTTTATATTTTTTTTTACTTTTTATTATTATTATTATTGTTATTATTATTATTATTATTATTAATTTTTTTAAAATATTTTTAAAAAAATGTTTTTTTAATTATTTTTTTATTTTTATTATTAATATTTTTTTTTTAATTTTAATTTTTATTATTATTTAAAAAATTTTTGTAAAAAAAAAATAAAAAAAAAAAATAATAATAATAATAATAAAAACAAAAATAAAAAATAATAATAATAATAAAAATTAAAAATAAAATAAAAATAAAAACAAAAGGAACAATAAAAAAATAATAAAAAAAAATAATAAAAAAAATTTTTTTAAAAATTTTTTAAAAAATTATTATTTTTTTATTTTTATTTTATTATTATTATTATTATTATTATTATTATTATTATTATTATTAATATTATTATTATTATTATTATTATTATTATTAATTTTTTTTAAAATTTTTTTAAAATAATAATAAAAATAAAAAAAAAAAAAAAATATTATTATAAAAATAAAAATAAACATAAAAACAAAAATAAAAAAAAATTTAAAAATGTAAAAAAAATTAATAATAATAATAAAAATAAAAAGTAAAAAAATATAAAATAACAATAATAATAATAAAAATAAAAAAATAATAATAATAATAAAAATAAAAATAAAAATAAAAATAAAATTTAAAAAAAAACAACTATAATAATAAAAAAATTTTAAAAAAAATAAATATAATAATAATAATAAAAATATAAAAAAATATAAAAAAAATTAATCTTTTTAAATTTTTGGAGGTCAACAGGCATAGTCAACGTCGGAAATTACACAAAAGCCACCGGACATTGAATTAAGGTGTCTATTTTAAAAAAAAGTCTTTTAAAAGGTGTTTTTTTACAAAAAAAAATTATAAAAGGTGTTTCTTTACAAAAAAGGAATTTTAAAGGGTGTTTCTTTGCAAATTTTCCTTATTATTATAAGTTATAAATATTTTGGCTATTCATTTACTTTTTGTTATGTATGTTGATTTTAATTTCCATTTGATTTACTTGGATGCATACTTATTATTTACTTGGTTAATTGAATTGCTAATCAAGTAAGAATCTAATATTTGATGCTCGATCAATTATAGCCACTTAGTTTTGATTGAATTTACAAATCATTGAAGAAACTAGGAAGAGTTCATCAACTGAATTAATGTTTGATGAGTTATTCATACATTCATACTATCATTGAATTGACGTAATGTATCGATTATACGTAGGTTGTTCATTGATAAATGCTAAATTTGTCATTGATTATGAAAGTTAAGCCACATTAGAGATGTTAAAAGTGTATTTGGACTTCTTTGGAGGAGTAGACTTTTTTCTTTACCAACACTTGTGAGGAATGCCTCTCGTTGGAAGCTCAACCCAATATTTAGAAAAATGCAATAATAATTTTTTAAATAGCGTACGATTTTCAAAATAACAATTTTTGTCCCTGAGGCAAATCTTCTCCCTAAAACTGCTCTCAAATTTTTGAAATTTAACTCTAATTTACACTACAATTTAGCATGAAATATAGAGCAAACCATCAAGCATAATAGAAATGGGGAATATTTAATGATTGAATTTTATACTTTTACATCTCAAAATCAATCAAAAAATAAGACAGATGAAATCGTAAGTTTGTTATTTTTGATTGGTTTTGAAAACTTTTTTAATTTATATGTCCTCAAGAATCTTTATGTTTATATCATAAATTTTGGACATAATTAACATTGTTTATTCTCATTTTAATATTTTATTTATGCTTATGATCTTACTTCCACATATTTTCCATTAATTTTATTTTAAATATTTTTATATTGTTTATGATTTTACATGTTTCCCACTAACTTTATTTAAACATTTTTAGAATTTATCTATTCTCCATATTTTTCAAAAATTTATTTTAATATTTTTTTAATGCTTATAGTCTCTACTTTTCCTCTATCAAATTTCTTATTAAATAAAATAATATATTCACCACCTAAAAGATTTTATTTTTCTTAATTTTAGTGAATGTTTCTTTAGTGAGAACAACATGAAGGAACAGAGAGTATACCATAACTCATACTTCATATACCATAAACACTTATTTTATACGCCATAAACACCTAATTTAACTCCCGTAAACACTTACTTTAACCCATATAAAAACCCACACTCTAAAATCGATAACTACATATAAAATCTCAACAAAAATGAATTCAAACATAACAATTTTATACTTGTCTTTATATTTTAAGCTTTTGTATAGAACCTCCCAAATTCCACTTGGGTAGAGATAACTCATATTATTCAACATCTAACCTCAGTACAAGAAAATCAGAACTTGAAGACAACATACACAGAAATGTCCTGAACCAATATCTTTCTATGAAGGACTTCTAAGCCTGGAACCATACAAAGCTGCAGAAACGAATTTAACACTACAAGACTCTTCACACATATAAATCAAATTGCTACTTCTTGGCATTTTTGATGAATGAATTTAACATCACAAGTTCATCGGAAACCAGAAAAACATAGGCAATACCATCGGAAACCAGAAAAACATGGGCAGATCCTCTTCACTTCGGCAACCCTGTTTCTGGATCAAGAAGAGCCTTGCTGTCATCAGAAAGTACAACAGGACCCTGTCCAGGTTTTGTGCAGATAAAATAACTAACATCTCCAGCACATTTCTTGACAGAATTAGCATCCTGTAATTCGGAAGGCAATGGAAGAGATTCAACATCTTTCAAGCCTTTAATTCCCGCATCATGAAGTATAGACGTATCACCAAGGACATAACTACAAGAGAAGAACAAGATTTAAAATCATATACATTGATGAGAAACTCCCTCTCACCCTAAACAGCAGTGAAGTGCTATTAAGGAAGTGCAATGTGGTCAGTTACCTATTGAGATCAGCACCGGCACCAGGAGGGAAGTGATAAAGCAGCCGCTGCAAAAGTTCAGAAGCAACCTGTCTGTTACGTGCAATCAAGACAGCGTTTGGCCCTGCATCAAAGGTATATGCCACCTGAAATATTCACAAGAATGAGAAGCTAAGGCACCCGCATAAAGTTACGCAACAAAGCAGCAAATGGTTGTTCACATCTAATGGTTTATCATGAGACATAGGCATCTATCAGTTGACCTAGTTCTAAAGAGACAATCTATTAGCTAAATATTCACATTAAGGATTTGTCAATCCTTGAAATATAATGACCAGAAAATCCATTTCTAATCCTAGTTCAAAAGAAATGCAATTTCCAATGATTGAAGAGCGGCAATTGAACAATTGACGCATCAAATTGGTACAAATAAAAATAAACTTTTGTTGGCCTTCAGGTATTTGACTGTTGTTAAATGTCATATTGAGCTATTTCTCATTTGTTTCAGGAGCTTAATTCTTATTCTAAATTCAATATAATCACAATTGCTTATTTCACTATTTAACTACACAATAATGAAGATCAAACCCAAAATATTTATACAAGACAAGATTAGACCTTGATAAATTAAGTTCAGATCATCATATTTCAGGTTAAAAATAACATGCAATTTCATCTATTGGAGCTCAACTACCAAATTCTATGTATGCTACTAGTAAACATAACTATAGTTCACAGAGATCATCAGTAAACAATACCATTACAATTGATTGAAACATTCAAGTTTCAAGATCCCCATAATGTCAAACTTAATTCAACACACATCTCATGGAAAAAAGAAAAGGGTCAATCTGAGATTTCATGGTTGGAGGCATGCATGCTTTAAAATCTGACAAAATAGCTTTTTGATAGAATTTAAAAAGTGTGCCTAGGCAACCCAAACATTGAGGAGAATTCTTAACCTACATATACGCTCAAAGAAGATTCACCACTAAAATCAATTGGTAATAATAGGTATGCTCTTCTCTTTCTCCAATGTGGGAAAACTAACATGTGGGTAACAAAAGGACACTTTAACAATTTTCATGTAAAATTACAACAGCAATAGAAAGCAAGTCAACTCGTCATCTCTAAAGGCAGAAGCACCTTCAAATATCCCATCCATTTTTTCAAATTTGCAACAGAACTTTGCTAAAATTGACCTAATTTTATTATTGCTTAGCCCAAGATTATCTATTATTTAGAGTAAAGAGTGCATCTGTCACATGAACCTAAAAATGTTGGAACGTCCTTTAAAGAGAATGTTGAACCTTCACCATTAATTCAGTTGTGTTTCCTCAATGTCCAACTAGCATATGGTCCAGGGATTTAACTGATAAAATGCAACTCATCCTTCATACTAAGTTACAGGAACATCTTGGAACATGCCTAAGAGTTTATAATTTATTCACAGCAAGTATATATGTCTCAAGAAAGCATATCACAGAAAAACAAACCTGAGGTGTTCCCTCTGCACGATTCCACTTTTCAACAATGCTAATAATCCTGAATGAAATAAAGTTAACAATGATGTGCTTAGATTGAGAATAAGTTACTAAGAAAGAAGGCTAAGCAAAAGGGAACTTACTTATGGGATGTGTCATTCATGTAGAATATAGGTGGGGTTGTGTCCAGGCAGACAGCATGAAATTGATTACTATCAGCACACGTAAGACGAGCAAAAGATGGAAAATCTTTGTTTTTTATGGCTTCTTCCATTTGCAGTATGCGCTTCGGTACTATTTCCTATTAAGCATGAAACAGGTCTTTAAAATAATGCATAAATGCAAAAGAAAAACCAACTTCAAAAGCCGCTAAAAGGTAACGGGAAGAACGGCAAATTGCAGAAATGAGAGATGAGTAAAATGTCGCTGACAATAATACCACCAACCAGAGTGGAACACCCCATTGACTGGGCTGAAGAAGCCAGTGAGGAGATCGAAATGTGTATTCCTCACTAGACAGAATTTGTAGCATGTCTCATCCAAGCAGTAGAAGATTTGGTATCAGAAAAAGGGAAATAAATCTTATGGATTTTCTTCACATGTTAGAAAACTAGAAACTTATTCAAAAGTGGCTATATTTTTCACCCAGACTGAATATAAATTCACATAATGCAATAACAATTATTCAAAACTCTTTCAACTTCTTACTTGCGTAAGGTCCATATTTGACCAGTATAACTTGGATTTGGGAGAATTTTTATATTTGTATGTCATAGAAACAAGGTAGTGATTTGAGGGTCTCAACAATTCTCTAACAAAACTTGATGAAGGAAAGTACCTCTGCTCTGTGCTTTAGCAGCAAGCTCGTTTCGACACTCTCACGCATGCCACTTGTACTGCTTGTTTCTTTTTGCCGAGAGCTTACCTATTTTACATATGATCCAAATATTATTTATAAGATATGAGAAAATAATTGGAATAGAGTGAACAGTTCAACTAACAAGGGTAACAAAATCGGCAGGTTTTTAATGATATATGAAGAATTTAAGTTTGCATAGCATTTACGCAAGAAACAAACAAGCATAAAACAATACAAACATGCAAAGAGGCAAACATATTACATGTATTAATATCAAAAAACATAAAGCTTTTACAACTCATTTGGCCGTTGGTACTAAATGGCGATAACGGGAATGATTTTAGTGAAATTTTCATGACTAGGATATACCCATGGTGATAAAACTTTAAACATAAAAGTTTGTTTGTTCAGAATTTTTCATTACCCATTTACCCCTAATACTACCCCTTCATATAGTAATGCATCGGAATGAATTTTGTGAAGAAAATGAGATGATAAAGGTAGAGCAACCATTATACTTGTTAAGAAATTTTCCAACCAAAATTACACCAACTTTTCATTACCATTTAAACCATTTAATATCCACAACCAAACGGGCCATTAAGGTTTTGGGCTTAATCCATCATTAAAGAGGACTATTTACAAACATGAGATATTGAGGGAGAAGCTACATAATGAAAAAATAATTACAATGGCCAATACTACATCATGAACCAGGTTAAAAGAATGAGACAAAATCCAGAAACATGAACCATTCAAAAGAAACCATGCATGCTGGAAGCATTGACAACAAAAAGAATAATACCTACCACAGCAATCAAAATGACAAGTTCATCCCAGTGCTTCTCATCTGTGACTTGAACAGCTAAGCTGTCGCTTCCATCTTCATTCTACATGCATGCCAACACAGTACGTCATATGAAAGATCAAAACTTTCTTCTAGGAAGAAGTGAAAACTATAAACTTTAGATAGGTTGCTATTATTTTACAAAATACTCTTCAGTCTCTCACTTTAAAACGACAACATACCCCCTCAATTTCACAGGGACTTTCTCACCATGTTAACAAGTTTAATTGTTGACCATCCTAGACTGCTAAAACAAAGCTATGTTGAACTGGTCCTTTCACCTTCATGATACTTGGCAAACAATAACCAGCACAAATACTAAGAAATAGACGTAGTGTAACGTTCCATTACAAATGATTAAGTAGGGCATTCATGCAGCAGAACAGAAAGAAATATTCATAACCTGAACTTACATTTCCCATGATCCACTTAACAAAACCACCAAACAAACTACGACAAGCACTACCAGAACCTTGCCTGCAAAACACAAAAGTTTAATTCAAAAATCCCAACAACACTCAAAAAACAATCGCTGCACATTGATAATTATATAAACAGAACTCACAAATGCCAAAGCTCTATTTGTTTTAAGTATATAAAGTATGATCTCAAACACAGAAATATGATTATATACCTTGCTATAGCTGAAAGTTGTCCTTCATCTTCCTTTACATTCATGAGTTTGGCTAGAGCAAAAACTGCATACATTGACATTTATACATACACATGAAACACCTCTATTTTGCGAAACAAATTTATACTAGCTTCAGGGAAACTATTCATTGATCATAAATTGAAGGGAAACGTTATACTCAAAAGACATAGGGGGTACAGAAGATAATGCTATCATACCAAGGCAAGCCAAACCAGCTGCTGAAGAAGCGAGTCCAGCAGCAGTAGGGAAGTTATTGTATGAAGCAATGTGCACATGAAGATTTTCCCAATCCTTCTTTGCTATTGTTATACCTTTCTCCTCCTCCTCAACATCACTAGCACGTTTACGAATTTCTCTTAGACAATTCTGGTATCTCTCTCCAGCAAGGGAAATCTCCTACACTAATACGGAAGAGGGATAAAAAAAATCATAACTTTACGATCCTTTTACTCTTAGCTAGCTTCTTGTAATTACTAAATGATAAAAATTTCAACTACTTCATTAAATTGTGCAGTGCAATCAATTGTTGCCACATATTCCAAGACACCGGTACAAGAGAGAATCTGACGACACTCAGGTTCAAATTGTTCGTACTAAGCCAATTGACATTGATGATGGGTGGAGGCATGGAGCGACCCATGGCTCTATGTTACTATGTAGTCATCGTCTCTCAGCTTTAAATGAGATTGCCTAAAACTTCATTTAAATACATACTATTTCCCTTTGTTTGTATTAAACTTGTCTTTTGTAGTCAAAATTTGGAACTTTTGTCATCAATATGTTCAAATTTTTAATGAGTTGCATTACAAAACTATTATTGACCAACTGTTCTTAAATATATTACTTGTGTAAGTCATAAGTGCAAATGATAAGAAAAAGCTAATGATAAAAAATGATTCTCACTAGCAATGAGATTAAAATAAAAATAAAATCTACATGTATATAAATCAACAATCACTTTCCAAAACTCTGAATTTTTGAACCATAAGGGGGAAATTAAGCAAGAATAATTGCAGTTCATGATCATATAAGCAACATACAATTCCTCAAAAAGCGAAATTCGATGCCATAAGTGCAACAAAAAAAAAGCTTTAAACTATTTTGGTTAAGATTTACCTAAAACTAATACTAACATTCTAGAAATCAAACGGCCAATCTCTTACATATCAATGTACATTTCCGTTTAAGAAATCCGAATTCTTGTTCAATTAATCATGGATCAAAAACAATCAAAAGCATCTGAAAATGATAGAAAATACCTTGCCATTAAGCCACATTCGATCATGAGAAAAATCAGGAGAAACAGCAACAGTAGTAGTAGTACAAAGATGGTTAGGATCAAGAGTAACACTAATACTATCATTAATCGGCAATATTAAGCTTTCATCACGTTTCCCCCAATACTTGATCACGGCTATATTCGTCGGTGTTTGTGCCGTCACTATTCTCACCCAATTTTGACACTTTTCTTGCGCCCCCATTGTAATCGATCAAACCAAAATCAAGCGGACAAACCGAGGGATTTTAGACTTTAAGTATAATAATGAGATCTGTTTCTTTCAACAGTAAATTCAAATAATTTATGGGATTTAAGAGTGAGTCTTGGGATTGGCCGATTCTCTCTCTGTATATATAGGCTGCACTAGAATCGAAATTCTGAAATTGCGATGAACTCGTGGAAAATGAGGAGATTCGTTAGTTTATGTATGAAAAGATCGTTGAAATATACTGACGCAATTTTGTGACGCTTTTTTATATTTTGGCGTGGAAATAATACGACGGAAATTATTGTTTTTTTTTTTTAATTGATTCAAGTTTTGAATCAGACCCGTTTCCCACGAGGGACAAACGTACATTAAGTCGTTAACTAAGGATTGTAAAAGATTGCTCATTGCATCATAAATCTTAAAGGTGATTGTTATAGTCGTAATTTATTTATTAGAGCTGCACAATTAAATATTTATAAGTTATAATCATTATAAATTAAAAAATACAAAAATTGTAATTATATTACTCAGAATTCTACTTAACCATTACACTTACAGTTCGTTTGGTTACTGATATTAAATGGTATATTGAACATATTCCTCCTGCCAGCTAAGCAGGAGGGTAGTAATGTCTTTTCTCTTCTTTTGCCTTCTCTGTTTTTCTTCCTTTTCTTATATTTCAATTTTTTGTAAATTCTTTTTTTTCCAGATTTTGGTCTATAATAAAATTCTTCTTTCTTCTTCCTGTTTTCGTTTTTCTGTTGTTTATCATCTGGGTAATCATCTTCATCATGGTATCAGAGCAAGGTTTATCAATCCTCAATTTTTTTGCTTTTGCATGATCTTTCCTGAATCTGAGATAAGTTCCCGTTTTTTTTTCTCTTCTCTACATTTGCTGAAATTAGGTTTTCTGTGTTCTTTTTTTTTCCTTTCTTTCTCCGTTCTTCCCTGTTTGCTTTTACCCCTCTTGTGTTATTCAGACAAAAATGTCCACAGAATCACATCAATCTACTCAATCTGCCAATTTTGCTCGTGTTCTCCCAAACAATGATCCCTCTAGTGTGTACTATATTCATCCTTCCGATTACACACCCCAACTTCTTGTTTCGTCTAAATTTAATGGCACCGGTTTTCACAATTGGAAAAAATGTATTTTAATGGCTTTTTCTGCCAGAAACAAGCTTGATTTCCTTCATGCCTCTCTTCCTAAACCTGACATAACACATTCTACCTATTCTTCCTAGATTAGATGTAATGACATGATAATGTCATGGATTATCTTTAATCTTGATCCAAGAATTGCAGAAAGCGTTATGTCCTTTAGCACTGCCTCTGATATTTGGCAAGATCTTGAGGAAAGATTTGCTTAAAGTTCTCATACTAAGATCTATAATCTTGAGAAACAATTAGCTGATGTCGACCAAGGGAATCTTAGTGTTCTTGATTTTTACACCAAATTCAAAGTTCTTTGGGATGACCTTAATTCTATAGATCCTTTACCTACCTGTACTTGTAACAATTGTACCTGCAATTTAACTGGCAAATTTCTTAAACAACAACAGAACAGAAAGCTTATCAGATTCATGATGAAACTAAACGAACAATTTTCAGGCATTAGAAGCAATGTGCTAATGATGAAGGATCTACCACACCTATCAGAAGCTTATAGGCTGTTTGCACAAGAAGAAACTCACAAAGAAATTGCTCAGCATACTACAGTGCATGAACCTTTGGGTTTTACCATTACTCATAACAAACCATACAACTCTGCTCCTTACAAACCTCAAAATTACAAGTCTCATTCTTTAACACATACTGATAGACAAAATACCACTCCAAAATTCACTACTAGCACCAAAAGACCACCATCATCTTACTTCTGTACTCATTGCAAAGTACCAGGTCACAGCTATGAAAGATGTTTTAAAATTCATGGTTATCCAGTAGGATTTAAGGGGTTTAAAGACAAAAAATTTGCAGCCTCTTTTCAATCTTCTCAGAGCCCTCAGACTCCTCTTAATGAATCTTCTTTTACTCCAAATATCAGTGTTGATCAATATAACTACCTAATGGAAGTTCTACAAAAACAAGCACCTGATTCTTCAAATACAAGTGGCACTACAGATCTTGAAACAAATTATCAAGCTAATCTCGCAGGTATTGTAAGCATGTTCTCTTGTTCTAACTCTCAGTGGATAATTGATAGTGGGGCTACAGATCACATTTGCAATAATTTAAATCTTTTTAGTGATTTCAAAACTTTTTCTGGTTCCATCATCATTCCTAATGGAAATAGGATTCACATACACCACATTGGCACTATCATTCTCAACTCCAATATTACTTTGCACAATGTTCTACACGTTCCTGATTTTCATTTCAATCTTCTCTCTGTCACTAAGCTCTGTTCTGATCTTTCTTCTACAATATACTTTACTCATAACTCTTGTTTCATTCAGGGGCACTCCTTGAAAGAGCCTCCAACACTTCTTGGTAATCTTGCTGATGGGCTATATAAGGTCAAGAACTCTCTGGCTCCTCAGTTCTCTCACAGTGCTCATACTGCCCACACTTCAACTAATACTGCTGCTTCTCGTATCAATAAAGCCCAGCTATGGCATTTAAGATTAGGCCATATTCCTTTCTCCCAAATTAAACATGTTATTCCTGATTGTTTTGTAACTGACTGTGTAAGCAATAGTCTATGTCAAATTTGTCCTGCTGCCAAGCAAACTAGACTTTCTTTTCCCACTAGCTCAATAAAATCTACTAAACCCTTTCAGTTGTTACATATAGACTTATGGGGTCCCTATAGGTCTAAAACTCACAACAATTGTAATCAGTTTGTTACTATAGTTGATGATTACTCCAGGTATACTTGGACACACTTAATTAATTACAAATCTGATATAGTAACTGTTATGCATCAATTCTTCTTACTTGTGGAAACTCAATTTCAAACAAAAGTGCAAAAAATTAGGTCTGACAATGCTCCTGAGCTCTGTGAAGGACAAATGAAAGCCTTATTAATCAAAAAGGGAATTTTACATGAAACTAGTTGTGTGAATACTCCTCAACAAAATGGTGTTGTTGAGAGAAAACACAGACACCTCCTTGACACAGCAAGGGCTCTATTTTTTCAGGCTAAACTACCCCATTCAATATTGGGGTGAATCTCTGCTTTGTGCCACATATCTCATAAATCGTATGCCTTTGAAACCTATACATTTTCAAACTCCTTATCAGCTTCTATTTCAACACACACCAGATTTTTCCATTCTCAAATCTTTTGGCTGTTTATGTTATATGACAACACACAAACAAAATAGAACTAAATTTGATCCACGAGCCATTCCATGTGTTTTTTTAGGATATGCTATTGGTCAAAAAGGGTATAAAGTTTTAGATTTACAGACCCATAAGATATATGTCTCCAGAGATGTGATTTTCTATGAATTGCACTTTCCTTTTCATTTACAGTTTGTTCCTTCTACTTCTTTTTCTTCTCATCTATATCTTCCTTCCTCTACTCCCTTCACACATATGTCTCACTTTGACATTCCTGATGTTTTTCTTGATACTAATATACTTCCTCAAGAAACTTCATCTTCTGATCCATTTACTACTTTTGATATCTCTTATTCTCCACAAATCATTCCACAAGAAAATCAAATAAGGCATTCCACCAGAACTAAGAAACCACCTTCTTATTTAAATGACTATCATTGCAACATGAGCATGCCACATTGGTGTAACTTGGGTTCTGACTTTCATGATACAAATGTTATCAAAGAACCTGAGACTTATGAACAGGCCGTTTTAGATTCCAAATGGATCACTGCTATGAATACAGAAATACAAGCTCTGAAGGATAATCACACTTGGGAGGAAGTCCCTCTTCCTACAGGAAAAAAGGCCATCCGTTGCAAATGGGTTTACAAGATCAAACTAAGATCCAATGGAGAAATAGAGAGGTACAAAGCAAGATTAGTAGCAAAGGGGTATACTCAAAAACCTGGGATAGACTTTGATGAAACATTTTCTCCTGTAATCAAGATGCCTACCTTAAGATGTATTTTAGCTTTGGCTGCACATAACAATTGGATAGTCTCTCAATTGGATATCAACAATGCTTTTCTACATGGGGATTTGATTGAGGAAGTTTATATGCATATGCCTAAAGGTATAGCCAACACTGATAATAAAGTTTGCAAATTAAAGAAGTCCCTTTATGGTTTAAAACAAGCATCTCGACAATGGTATGCATAAACTTGTAACAGCTCTGCAATCCCAAGGCTTTACTCCATCCAAATCAGATTACTCTCTATTCCTCAAAAAATACAATGGTCAGCTTACTATTGCTGCAGTATACGTTGATGACATTCTCCTTACAGGTACTGATTCTAACACCATTACAGCTCTTAAAACACACCTTCACTCTCTGTTCAGCATCAAGGACTTAGGTCCCATACATTACTTCCTTGGTATGACAGTTACTAAAGCTAATCAAGGTTTCATTTTATCCCAAACAAAGTTTGCCCAAGATCTCATTAAATTCAGTGGGTTTGAGCTTCTGAAAACATCTCCTACACCTCTGCCTATCAACCTCAAATTGCATATTGACCAAGGCAATCTCATACCAAACCCTTCCCATTATAGGTCTATTATTGGCAAACTCAATTTCCTCACCAATACTAGACCAGATTTAAGTTTTGCTGTTCAAAATCTCAGCCAATTCATGCACACTCCTAGAGAACCACACCTAGCTGCTCTACAACATGTTTTACAGTATGTTTCTGGTACTCTTACTCAAGGCATTCTCCTCAATGGTACTCCTAAATTGGTTTTACAAGCCTTCTCTGATGCTGATTGGGCAGCATGCCCCACCACAAGAAGATCTGTCACAGGTTATTTAGTTCTGCTAGGACAATCTCCCATTTCATGGAAAAGTAAGAAGCAATCTGTTGTTTCCAGGTCTTCATGTGAATCTGAATATAGGGCTATGGCTTCTGCAGCTAGTGAACTTACTTGGTTAGTTCGTTTACTTGAGGAATTGGGCATTCAAAATCTTACACCTATTACCTTACATTGTGACAATCAATCTGCCATCTACATAGCCAAGAATCCTGTCTTCCATGAGAGAACTAAGCATATTGAAGTAGATTGCCATTTTACCAGGGACAAAGTGATGGAAGGTTTAATTCAACTGACGTACCTTCCTACCAAGTCTCAACTTGCTGATCTGTTTACCAAAGCCTTGCCTTCCCCTCATTTCAACAAACTGCTATCCAATCTGGGATTGGTTACCACACCCAACCCCAGCTTGAAGGGGGGTATTGAACATACTCCTCCTGCCAGCTAAGCAGGAGGGTAGTAATGTCTTTTCTCTTCTTTTGCCTTCTCTGTTTTTCTTCCTTTTCTTATATTTCAATTTTTTGTAAATTCTTTTTTTCCAGATTTTGGTCTATAATAAAATTCTTCTTTCTTCTTCCTGTTTTCGTTTTTCTGTTGTTCTTCATCTGGGTAATCATCTTCATCATGGTAGTAATGAAAATGATTTATAATGGAAAATTTCATGAAAAGTTCCATATCATTCCCATGGTAATGAAACTTTGATCACAAAAAAAAATAAGTTTTTTTTATTTACAAATTTTCATTACCACCTTATACGACATCTCCGAATGGTAAAGCATTGGAATGAATTTTATGAAGAAAATGAGATAATTGAAGTTGGACAAGCATGTCCATTAAGGTAGCAAAAAATTTTTTCAACCAAAATATATTAATTTTTCATTCCTTTACCATCGTTATTACCACCTACCAAACGGGCCGTTAATCCAACCTATCACCTATGTAATTCATCGTTATTTATGATTATATGACAACTAAACATGGATGGTTGCCAATGGTGACCAGCTCGCGACCAGTCCGGCGATTACCCTTTAACTTCAGTTATTTATTTATTTATTTATCTTTTATAATTTTAGTTTTATCTTTTAGTGTTAGTCATTAAATGGTCTTAAATTGATCATTGACCAAAAAGAAATGAAGGAAATTTTCCCACCCACAATCATGTCTATTAATACACAACCCATAATTTTAGTAATCCATACTCATTTTTTGTAATTTATTGATTAATTTGTTTTATATTCATGAATAGCTCTCCTTTTCAACAACGCAAAGGGGACTTAATTTGTTTCTAATTATTATCCAAAAAAAGGGATGATTTTTCCCCGACAATTTAATACGACTAATAAGTTACTAATATAACTACTTTTTTACTAATGAAACTAAAATTATACTAATACGAAGAATACTATTTTAATTATAAATTATAAATTAATAGAATACGTCTTATAGTATTCTACTATAACTTATACAATACTAATACGACTAATATTATACAAATAATATATATACTAATAAAACTAATACTATACTAATTAGATTAATATTATGCTATACACCTAGATACTAAACTAATACAACTAATAATATGCAAATACGACTAATGATATGCTAATTGTAGAGATTGGAAGGGGGTCACAGAGACACCCACAATGTCACTCACAAGACAATCAACCAATAACTCTAACAAATCAACCCAATGAATTCACCAATATCAATTAACCAATAATACCAAATTGTGGACAACAATATGACAGTAAAAATAATCAATAATAAGCGAGAAATAAATCACAATCAACACACACAAATTATACGTGGAAAACCCTTTCGATGTGAAGGATAAAAACCACGAGACCTTTTGAGGAGTCCACCCTTATTTCTCTTATTGATAATTGAGGGAAAAAGAACCCTAAATCAGTCTAAAAAGGTTCATACACCCACCAACAATAGCCAAGAACAATAAGAGATCAAAATAGAGTAAAAGGTGAAGAATAGCACCAAAAACGTTAGGTCTGTTCTGACAGAAATTCCGACCAAACCGGAGCTCCAAACGACGATCAAAACCAGTCAAAACGAAGCTCTAGATGTCAGGAACAAGCTCACCAAATTTCAGCAAAATCGGACCACGGGAACTCCTTCGATCGACCACTTGATCAAGCTGGTGCTGGCTGAAACGAAAATCACAAAACCCACTTTTTCCCTCCTTTTTGTTTTTGTGCCTTTTTCTGTTGTTTTTTTTATTACATCAAGCCAAGTAAAAAAAAATGACCCTTAAGCTTCTCTTAAAAGCCACATAAATAGGTCCATTAATAAAAACCAAAAAAAAAAAAGAAAATATTTCCCAAAGCAATACAAGTATTGGATAAATAGGCTGGACTCATAACACTAATAATACATTAGTAAGAATAATACAATACTAAAATGCATAATATTAAACTAATAGTATACCAATACACCTAATACCACACTAATATGACTAACATTAAATCATAACACATTGGTATATATATATAGTTTACAAGAAGAATCACTATATCGCTTGTGGCTTATTAGCTAGGGTTTTGTGTGTTGTGTGTTGCTTTAGTTATTAGATCTCAAGGGGTTTGATTTCTTGCAATATGAGATTTAGTAATGGATTTTAAAGAATGTGTTAATCTGACCAGCTTAATTTATAATTTTTTTTGAATGGCTACAAAATGCAATATAGTTAGAAAATTCTATATAGCTACAAATCAAAACGATAGTAATTTGGTCGCTATATGTCTATAGCTATTAAATTGCTACCATTTTGTTTAGTCATTGTTTTGTGTGTTTTTGTAGTGCTAGTTCTATTGAATTTTCAATATCCTAAAAAATTATTGGTTTTTAAATTATTTTTAGATAAGGATTTATTTCATTAATGTTTTGTGAGAATATATTTTTCTAGTTTTCTATTTTATATTTAATTGAGTTATTATGAAATAAAAATTGTATGCCAAAATTTTAGAGGGTAAAGCCCCTCCCCACCCACCATATATATTATATACATCTAAAATCAACTAGTACATTTCATTTGATAATTATGCTTTTTTGTTGATATCAATCTTGAATTACTAACATGTGATCATGATTGATCTCAATAGAGGGAGAATCAAATAAACCAATAAACAAATTCTATAAATTGCTTAAAATTTATGTAATGATAAGACTAAAGTCAAGCCCATATAGCCAAAAGGGCCATAACACTAGCACCAAGTAGCAATGATACATTAGCACCCAAGAACAGCCTGGTATTTGTCTGCACCTTTGAGTTCATGAAGTCTTGAGCTAGAAGATCAACAAGAGCCATGTAGATCAAGATTCCGGCTGCAACTGAATTTAACATTCCCTGAACGACCAGCGCAGTTGGACTACTGTCATCGTACACATTTGCTATTCCGATACCAATTGCTATTCCAACAGGAGTAGTAAGGGAGAAGAACAATGCCATGCAGATTGCAGATCCTGACTTGAAAGCGGCCTGTAACACAGATGATTTTCATTCAGGACTTTTAATTTAAGGTAATTGGCTTTAGTTTTAACATGATAGCCTTATTGTCTAATTTGCTACAACAATATGCCATTACCAAGTGGCTCTCGTCTAGGTGTTGTTCGTAGAGCCAAATGTACGCAATCTTATCCTTATATTAATACTAGTAGTTTTGCACTAACGATCCTAGCCGATCCTACTGATCCCACCAACAATCCTAGCCGATTCTAACGATCCCACCAATGTTCCTAGCTGATTCTAACGATCCCATCAATGTTCCTATCTGATTCTAATGATCCCACTTGATCCCGATTTCACTAATGATCCCACTTGATCCCAATTCCACAAACGATCCTAGTCATTGGGTCTGATCTGAATTGTAGAATCGTACGATTTTACGATCCGGATCGCGATTTTAACAACAGAGATCAACACCTTACCATATCATGAATTCTTTGTAAACAACTTGATGTTTAAGGTAGTATGGTAATTGCTTTTAAGATACTATCAGTTAGCGTGGACCAAAGAAAGTGAAACTATGAACAATTTAAGCTAGATCAAAGATCACCTCTAAAACAAGAGTAGAACACTAGAACTACACTAGTACATTAGCACCTTTTCATTTGGTATTCTGCAATAGGTGAAAGGTAAGATTGGTCCCTTGAAGAAAAGAAAACAAGCAATTAACCAATATGATTTGCCAACTAGATGTGTTCAATATACTACTATCATGTAAGCAAGAATTCAATCTGTTAGAGTATATAACATATTTTGGGGCCTCAACCATCAGCTTGGTTGAATCAAAGATGATTTTGTAACTACTTATCTTCAG
Source organism: Amaranthus tricolor (assembly GCF_026212465.1). Taxonomy (NCBI): domain Eukaryota; kingdom Viridiplantae; phylum Streptophyta; class Magnoliopsida; order Caryophyllales; family Amaranthaceae; genus Amaranthus; species Amaranthus tricolor. The sequence goes on along the minus strand of NC_080060.1, from coordinate 8,975,328 downwards.
TACTAATCAATAGATGAGGTCATAAATTCAGTTTGCAGTTGGGTACCATAGCAGTTCAACCAGTACAAACTGATGTCAGTATTCAGAATCAAGAAAGAATATACTTCTATGAAACAGTCAAGATTTCTGTCAAGTTTTTTCATACCTGTGCTATGCAACCACCAAGTCCAATGCCTTCGAAAAACTGATGGAAAGACAGTGCTATGATAAGCGGTTTGATAGTGTCAAGACTATCAGAAGTACCTAAAGATATCCCAATTATTATTGAGTGAACTACAATCCCCATTTCCAGCACCTGCATCCAACACGATGAACCCATTTCCATATTAGCAGCTCCTCCAGGGTCAAAAGCTTGGTATTACCCAACGCCATATTTACATCAAAGAAGTTGAAAATTAAACAATATTAGGCTTAGTTAACCATCATAATGTATTATCTTCTTTCGAAATTTATAGTTTGGTATATTCCCTTTTTTGAAAAGTTCCTTGAAATGATTTACGATTGAATATCGAATCAGGTCCACATATACTAGCCCTTGAGCGTTGATATTGTCAGAGATTATAACTAGCTTACTAGAAAAAATTATAGTTCTCATCAACTAAAACAAACAGAATCGCTGAGCGCTGACAATGACAGCGATCTTTCTGTAGATTAGAATCTTAGGCAGTATGTTTTGCAACTAGAGCATGTAAAACAGTTGACATTATAAGCAATTTTATAAAAGAAAATCGTTCTAGTTGAAAATCTGACTTGAATTATACAAATAGAACAGCACAAATTCTTAAAGTGGTTTTTAGTGTCAGATCACTTAAAATAGAATATCTCTATTGGCTGGTCCACGTATATTTTGTGAAAATGATTATTTATCATTTTATAAATTGATTAATTAAAGAAATAGATTAATTATATGGGCACGTCCATTGATGAAAGGATTTCATATAAGACGAGCTTATAGAAAATTCCCACTAAATCCCAATCCTACGTGAGCCAGGAAGAAAGTACTGTATTTGTCCTACAAATTTTGCCTCAAAGACTTGGAAACATTTAAAAAGTAGGTAAAGTGATATTTTATGATAAATAGAGAAAATATGTGAATGAGATAAAAGGTAAGTTAAATATGTGAAACGGTGGAAGAGAATTAAAGAAAAAATTTGACGCATGACAAAAATAAAAATAGAGCAAATTTGGTGAGACGATCTAAAATGAAATCTAAAACAAATTTGGTGGAACAACGGAAGTAAGACAAAATAGATAGATAAAACTAAAATAATGATGAAAACATTAGCAATAATAAAAAGGAAAATTTTTTTACCGTGAATAATAGAATTTTTTGTTAATTTTTTTAGAAAAATACCAACTCTTGATTAATTATTATAAATAACACTAACTTAAGGGGTTTTTTTCCTAAAATAATACTAACTTTAGTTTATTAACTAATTTATCAATTTTTTTGTCATATAACCTCCTATAGTTTGCATTTTAACTTGTTAGGAATATTTTAGGAAAATATTCCTTCAATTGGTGTGAAAACATGATTATAACGAAGAATGACTAGGAGAAAAATTGTGATTTTTATGAAAAGGTAATAAAAGGTGTGAAAACATGATTATAACGAAGAGAAAGAATAAATTATATGAAATGTGAATGATATTAAAATAAATTTTAAATATGTGATTTAAATTAAAAAATAATAAAATTTATTTTTAAATAAGAAAATAATGCAAATAATTTAAAAATTAAAATAAATGCAAATTGAGTGAACGGAGAAACTACTACTCTATTTAGGTACACTCATAATTGAATAAGATAAACAAGCTCTAAATGAACATCGGCATCTCTATTGTATAAAAAAAAGCCCATACCTTGCTATAGCCTGATCACTCATCAATAACGAGGAATATGTAGCATAAAACAAACTTTGCCGTTTCAATATTCTCAACAATTGTTTTTTAAATGTGGAGTACTTTCAGACTTTTAGTGATTGTTACTTTACCAAGTTTCATACTACTTCTTATTCAATTCATTAGTTCTATTTAATTTTTTACATTTATTAAGGTAATATTTTAATATTTAATATTTTTAATTATTTTTAATTAAAAATTATAAAAAATTAATATTAATAATCTTTATATTGGGACGAATTAAACAAAATCTTACATGATTATGTTTTAACTTATAGACTAAAAATAAAATACAAATTAAAAGTGATAAGTAAATAGTGAAAAAAATAAATAGGAGTAATGGATAGAATAGGAGGGAGTATGTTGAATGTTAGCTAAAAGAGCTGTGTTGCGCACATAAGATCAGAATTCTCTTGGACAAATAGATGGTTTTCTTAATTAGTCTTTAATGGACCAATTAAGGAATAGTTGAACATAGAAGTATATATTTCCTCCATTTAATTTTAACCAAAATCAAAATTAGCTATACAATTAGATGGACTAGTACTCGCTCACGTAGCTTGGGCAGTTGTGCTTTAAATTGATCAATTTTCTATACAACAATAAAATTGATTTTACTTACAGTGGCAATACTAGGCCTATTTAATGCATTTGACCGCCAAGGGTTTAGAAAACTAAGATCTCATATATCGACAAACTTCTTATAGTCCATCAATCAACCATAACTTAGTTGCTAATATGTATTTCCGTAAAATTGATGGTTAGGGATCTAAAACCTACAATAAAAAAATCTAGTTTCTTTTCTACCATTAATAATTGACGAAGAACTTTAATTTTCAAAACATCAAAATTAAAAGGCCTTTTTAGGTGAATTGTAAGCTAATAACAATCACACAATCAATAAACTGCTGAAGCAAAACTTAACCTCATACATATAAAACACTCTATTATATTGCTACCCTAATATCATTAACCAAATTTCACCAAAGTGGTGGTCAACACCATAAATTCAATTTTATCCTTATCAGTAATGAATGGAATCAGAAAAAATAAATTCTTAACTACTACAATAAATAAAATTAATCTAGCATATTACTTAACAAATTAACAATGCAATAGTGAAGCAATATACCTGAGAAGTAACCCTGTACTTAATACGATCAAAATCACTCAAACCATCCAAGCTAGACTCAACTAGACTAGGTCCATGAGCATGTCCATGAGTAGCATGAGTATGTAAATGAAGATGACCAGCATGTTCCCCTTGTCTCTCCTCATCACCGCCACCACCACCACCAGCCGCCGGCTCGCCGAAGTGAGCCCTTTGATAATGCCCAGTAGCAATGGCATCAATCATCAAAGACCCAAGTGCACCAACCATTGCAGCAAGCCCAGCAAAAGGAAACTTCCCCCAAGGATGATCCTTAAGGATAGGATTTGTAAGGTCTTCAAATGCATCGGGAAGTATATGAATAAACCCAGTTGATAATATCACCCCAGCTGCAAATGCCTTAATCAGGAAAAAAAGTTTGCTTTCTGGGTGTAAAACAGGGAAGTTCTTCCCTACAATAGGCAGTGTAACTCCCACTCCACTTGCTGTTAATATAGCTAATATAGCACCAATTTTGTACTTCAATAAACTGTCTATGCTTAGATTTTGTGCTACAAAAGCACAATCGCATTGTGAATCATTATGTTGAATCACAGAATTTGTCAGAATTTGATCTAATGAGGTGAAAATGTAGCAGCATAATGCCTTAGACAACATTTTTTTCTTGCTCTGAAGTTGTGAGAAGAATGAAGGAATTCTGTTGTTTTAAGTATTGAAATGGTCTCTAGAAGTAAAACCAAAAAAGGAGAAAAAGTGTTCACAGGATGTCGTCATTGTAATTTGCAGCCAAGAATCATTTTATGAAATGGGTCCCTCATGCAGATCATCTGATTTGAATCTTTGTTATACATTATTTTCAGCTAAGAATTAATAGTGATTGATCATTTTATAGCGGATAACATCATTTACATTATACTTTTGGGTGTACATTTGTAATTAAATAAATATATTTGATGGGAAATTGATATTGGAAGTTTGTAGAAACGTATAACTAACTATGAAGGTAGAAATTGTTTTTTAATAATTGATGGTAAACCTTGATTTTTTTATTCATATAGTCATTTTTTTAATTGTAAATGAATTAATAATTTACACCATACAAAAATTCACAATTTTGTTTTTACAAGAGTTTGATTCTTTAGCTACCACAAATAAAAAAGAGTTGCAACAATTACAAATTGAAAAGAAAGGAAAACAAGTTGGGCGATTTACAGAAGATTAGACAAGGAGAAATCAAATCAAACTATGAAATGGGATTTGTGCCTTATTGAGATAGCCAATAGCCAAACTCAATCAATAATAATCGATTTAAGATTGTTTAACTTGTAGTATAAAAAAAGGGTTTACGAAAATGTTAGTACTCCAAGCCAATCAAAATGTCGATAGAATTCCAGAACAAACACTTTATTGATTGAGACAGAAGAGATTTCAAATCAAAAGAGGACGAATTTGATAGCAAAATCGATCGCGGAAAAAAGCCACCAATGAAAATTACTCAAAATGAGGAAGAATATTGGGAAAGTTGAAAAAAATTACCTCACAAATTCAATACGTAATTCTGTGATTCAATCCAATTCCCAACGGCTAGACAGATTGAATTGAATGAGGAATGAACAGCGATATAAGGAAAGCGTAAAGAGATGAAATTATTGTTAATGGAGGACTGAAATTGGAGGATAAACTGGATCTCTAAGAAATCATCAATTTAATATTTATATCAAGTCATAATTCCGTGAGTCTTAAGAATGAACATATTGGGATTGGTTGAAAATACCTATCTTTCATTTCAATTGTTTTGTTTGAAATATTTTATAGCATGACAACATTACAATAACAATGTTTGAGCTAAAAGATTAGGTTGAACTACGTGGCTTAATATATTATTTTCGATAGTCGTTTAAATGTATATTTTTTTATTTATTTTAATTTTCTAACAGCTTAATTTATAAGTCTAAGTAATTTATATCTTTTTTCATTCTTGTCCTTAAAGTCATTTTCGGTCATCCTCATTCTCTTTTTAAGTCTCTCAAGCTTTGGCCTTCTATCATCCGATTCCCTAATACTCCGTTTTTGCACATGCAAATCATCTTATACGATTTTCTTTCATCTTTTCCTTTATATTTTGTACTCCTAAATCATTTTTAATATCTTCGTTTCGAATTATCTCCCTCAGGGTATGCACTAAAACGATTCCAACTTAGCATTTAATCCACCTTGGTCTCATCTTCCAAAACAATGGCATCATCATAGAACATGCATCAAGATAGGTCTCCTTGTATCGAATGCATTATTTCATCTAAGATCTCTACGAAAAGGAAGGAGCTTAAGGTCGACCTTGATGAAAGCCAATTGTGATTGGAAAATCATTTGTTGCCCCTCCACATGTTTTAACATTTTTCTTTATTTCTCGATACATATCTTGCACTATTAATGTATTTCTTAGGAATGTCCTTTGTCATTGCCCACCAAAGTATTTTTCTTGGTACCTTGATGTATGTTTTTTCCAACTTGATAAAAATCATGCGCAAGTCTCTTTTTCTAGCCCTATATTTCTCCATCATTTATCTCATAAGATAGATTGCTTCCATTGTAGATTTCTCTGGCATTAATCCAAATTAGTTCACTGATATGGAAGTACATCTCCTCTTACATATCTCTATTAATCTTTCCCATAACTTCATAGTATGGCTATTTAGTTTTATTTCTTGATAGATAGAGGATTCTTGGACATCTCCTTTGTTCTTGTAAATAGGCACTAGAGTCCTTCTTCTCGAGTCATTAGGCATCTTGTTTGCCCTCCAAAACTTGTTGAATGGATCAATTAGCCAAATAACCCTAATCTTCCCTATGCATCTCCATACATGGCCCAACCGCTTTCTTTAGCTTAGTTTTCTTCATCCATTTCTTTTTTTTTTTTTGCTTAATTTTTTTTCAACTAAGAGAATGATTGCGGTGACAACATGTCCTTGTTCTTCATTAAATAACTCATCAAAATGCCTGCTATATCTATCCTTAATGTTCTCGTCTTGAACTAAAATGTTTTTATCCTTATCTTTAATACACTTAAGTACACCTATGTCATTAGTTTTTGTTTGTCTCCTCTTTGTCATCATATATGTATCTTTTTCTCATTCTTTAGAATATATTTTGTCAAACACTTCATTAAAAGCTTTTAATTTCACCCCACGGACATCAAATTTTGTCATTGTGTTTCAATATTATTTTTATTTGGATGCATAAAATTTTAATAATTGTTATAATTTTTAATGAAATGTATTTATAGATATCAAAACTCGAATTACACTTGGAATTTTACAAAAATTCGATGTAAAGATTAAAATAAAACTGTATAAGTAATTTTCTATTTGGCTTTTTTGTGAATATTATTTTGTGGTTTTCTTTGCTTGGATAGTCAAAAAAAAGTGTTTGATAAATAAATTTAAAGTCAATTAAATAACCGATTTGTCAAAATTAAAAAGCTTCTATGATCATTGACTTTGGTTTTTTTGATCTTTTTTTTTTAATAAATAGTTAAAAGACAACAATTAATTTTTTCCAAAAATTATAACAATTCAAATAAACAACTGATTTAAAACTAGTGGATAGTAAATAATTCGATACTAAAAAAAATATAAACTGAGATGGAGACATTTTGTCGTCGAACTTGATTACGGGATGGAGACGGAAGACTCCCGTCGTCAAAGTTGACTACGAGCATTTTCCCTCTAGATCCTGTGGACATCTCATGAATTTTTTTGTAGTGCGAGTTAATTACACAAAATGAACAATTATATCCAACAAACATTTATCAAACAAAATCATTAATTAGATGTACATCTCTTTAATAGCGGCTTCTCACCCAAATTTGCTGCCCAGTTGTGGTAAATAAAAGTCAACGCGTTAGGCCCATTTGTAAATGTGATGTTGCCTCTAGATTTGTATGAATTATTTGGACATTTACATATCTACACGTACTCGTATTATTAGTGGACAACCTAATCATATTATAATTTCTACCATTCAAATCAATTACTATTATTATTTTGATTATCACGATAAAGTTTTACTATAAACACGTCTTATATTTAAATTAACTAATTTAATTATATAAATTATTAGCATATAAATTTTTTTTAGATTATTTTATTAAAATAAATGCTCTCACGAGAATAGCTCATAATCAAGACATTTTAAAAATTTCTACACAATTTTTTTTATAAATTCACATGATAATCTTGACTTAAGGGCGTGAATGATTTGACTAATGGATGTTAGAAAATAAAAAAATTTTAAAAAAATTTCAACTTTAGTATTTCTTAAAACTTAATTTCCAAAATAGTGTTTTTATGAGTAAGGAGTTTTACTGAGCTAAAATATTTGGATTGAAAATCCTATCCTAACCATTAATGAGTCCCCGACTCAATTTATTGACCCTTTTTTCACATCTAGATAACATATGGGAATCTGTTATATTTTTTGAATATTTGGCTCTTTTTGTAAGACTCGTGGGTATTTTTAAATTTGTTTAACGTATATATTTGCTTGACAAAACAACATTATCCTTTCGCAGGTTTGGAATTGCCAAACAAAAAAATATATAGTTTAGTAAAACTATTTAATTATAAGAACAACATTTTAGGAATTAAGTTTTAAAAAACACCAAAATTAGAATTGTTTTTATTTTTTAACCCCAAATAGGTAAATTACTCTGAGCGATTAATTTGTTATTTTTTTTAAACATGTAACAAATTCGATTGACACTATTTGTTATTTGTTGTTTTATAAAATGGTACCAAAGTGTGGGAAAACAATTAAGCTTCATTTCTTATACAATCAGATTTATTCTATAAACAACCAGCTTCGTAGTCAATTTGCGAGAACATACCGCGACAAATACAACATCATCGTTGTTAAGTTCGTACTACACTTTTATCACCGACGACCACAACAACTGCGACACCACCTCAGCATTCTTTGTCACAAAATTGTAGCCTCCATCACCGGTGATCACCACCAACCTGCAATAATTAGAAATAAACTTTCAGATTATCACCATCTATGAGAAATTTGACCACACTTGCACTATTAGAAATAAGAAAAAAAAATTTCTCGTTAAAGTGTTTAACAACAATTATCACCATTTATGAGAAATTGAAGGACCAAGATTCCAAATCTAGCTAATATTTTAAACTCAAAATCAACCATCCAAATGGTGTTATTCATTAATTAATGATAGACAATTAATATTGCAGTGGTAGAGGGAAAAGGGGAAAAGAAAATGCCGCAAACCTGTTGATTTGCAAGGCGAATAGAGAAAAGTTTGTCTCCAATTTTACGGTTTGTGCTGAACACCTTAAAATAATACCCTTACTTTACACCATGTTTGTAAGGAAATAAATTGAGGAAAAGAAAGGGAGAGTGATTTGAAATGATGGAGAATTTTTTGTTTGCAAAATAAAAAGATGGAGAATTTTTTGTTTGCAAAACAAAAAGAAAGGGGATGAATTTGAAGTGGAGGCCGCAAGAATTTAAAGGGAAACATAGAAAATTTCTATAAAGAATACAATTTTTTCTAAAGGGGAAAGATTACTCTTAGTCTCTCTTCTTAGTTTTTCCGTTCCTCTTACTCCATTCCCTATTCCTTTCTTTATTTTCTCTTTTAATCTACTACTCCCTCCATTTTGAAATACATGCTACATAACGATCTTTAACCCTATTCTTCGTTTAAGCTTATTTTATATTTTGATGCTAATGTGTGAAAAAATATAGTCAAGTGGAATATTATTTAAATCGTCTAATTGTATATTTTCATAATATTAAGTTTTTATAATTTGTATAGTTCAATATATAAATGATAAGATAAAATTATAGCAATTTGTCACCATCCTCCTTTCATTTAGCAGACCTCTATTTTCAACTCCTACTGATATTCCATGTTCTAAACTTCCTCCACCATCTCTCACTAAAATTACTCTATCTCACTCATTGCATGCACGAATTGATTAAGTGAAGATTTTTCTCGTTCTTTTGTGAAGATTTACAAGACTCTTTTAGTGCAATACACTTTTCTTTTGTTCGACCAATTTAGGGTTTGTGCTGAATGTTAAAGTATTGGGTTGGATACTCAATTGGCGGTATATCTGAACTAAATTTTAAATTTTTATTTGTTTTTGTCATTCACATTGTTACAACAAGGGTGTCGAGGTTGTATTAAGGTTTAAGTGGTTGTGTGACGTTGACTTGATAATGAGTGATAAAACCAACTCAACAGTCGACACCCATGTAGTTAGTGCTTGGTTCAGTAGGTGCTCAAAGTAGCAAGAGGACTAGAAACAGTCTAATGGCCCTTTTCGTAATCAGTATTAAACAGTAAGAATGAAAATAATTTATAGTCTAAATTTTAATAATATGTATTATGTCATAATTTCTATGGCAGAAGCAGATTAAAAATTAACAAATTATTTGAAGGCCCATACAATTTCAAAAATTATGTTTTTTTTCTACCAACTTAATTTGTATCTAAACGCTTAATATAGTAATATATTCTACATAAATTAATATTGAAGCCCTTAATTTCTTAGGTCCTGTGCAGTCGAACATGTTAATCTTGCTCAGAACATCCCTTGTTCCATGGTAATGTAAGTTTGATTATAAAAGTATTTATTTTTTCAAATGGTGATGTGCAACATTAAAATGAATTTTGTGAAGAGAATAAGACTTGTTGAAGGAAAATGAATAACCATTAAACTTGTTAAGCGATTTTCGTATTAAAATTACACTAATTTTTCATTACTGTATATTCTTATCAATTAGTACTGATTACCGAAAGAATTTTTGAGTGTTAATAATGATGATAATCTATCTGATGATGCTACTAATTAATAAGGAATACATTCCATCAAAATCTGAAGAACTGAAGAACTAACAGAAAGATGACAATTATGAGCCATTTGAGGATCTTATTTTGGGTAATAACTTTGATGTGTCAAGGAACCAATTCAACCAAAAGCTTAAGCTGATGGTTAAGTGTAACTCCCGAATTTCCTCCCGTCCTTTACGGTTTTGGTTTCGTTAAGGGGAGAATTTCCGACCCCGAATTTCCGACCCCTTAACGAAACCAAAACCGTAAAGGACGGGAGGAAATTCGAGAGTTACATTAAGGCCCCAGGATATGTTATATACTCTAACACGCCCCTTCACACGAGAGCCCTTTGGGCTAAAAGTGTGCTTATATGGCGCTAAATATTCCACTTTAAATGAGGGGTGATTGAGATTCGAACCCATGACCTTTTGTCACGTTGGCTTCTGATACCATGTTAAGGAACCAACTCAACCAAAAGCTTAAGCTGATGGTTAAGGCCCCAGAATATGTTATATACCCTAACATGATGAAGAAGAGAATGATAGTAATTATATTAAGAGACTGTTCAAGAATGGAGAAATGTATGTGGATAATAGGCGGGGGTAGTATCACAGCGTAAAAATGTTGTAATGGACGCCATCGCAATAACGGAATAGTACATGCAGTATTGTGAGTTATGCGGTTATCGTAACGCCTAAATATTCGGTCAATACCATAGGATATCTCTTAATACGGCCTATCACACAATTTTTTTTTACGTCTTTAAAACGCGAGGAATATCGGTTCGTTCTTTTGGAAAACCTTTACAACACGGCTGATGCGATGTGATTCGGTCTTATCTGTTCGTTTATTTTTGAAACGGCCGTTGCGATGGGATCCATCATTATCGGTTCGTTTATTTTTGAAACCTTTACAACTCGGTCGATGCGATGAAATGCGATGCAGCCATGTTTTAACACTATGGATAGTATTTCTTTGTCTCCATGCATGGTAGATTTTCATTGGCAAACAACATTTGATTGAAGTTAGGGATTTTGCTGCTCACAAGGTGCTATTTGTGTAAAGAAATTAAAAAAAAAATTTCAGAGCTATATCAACTAATTTTGTTTAATCAAGTTTCATAAAAGAATTAGTTGACAATTATCTTTTTCTGTTGCCATTGCTCATCATCTTGTGTTTTTCCATATAAGTAGATGTAAAATGTATTTGTAATGAACATATGTTACATGTAACAAATTTTCAAATGTCACCTTCTAAAAGGCTACATTGTTATAAAATTGTGCAGGATTTACATGATTCTAAGATCATCAAAAAATTAACAAACAAAACTCTGTCCTTATGACAACAATAAGCTATTACTGCTGCTGTGTGCTGCTTTAGGCCAGAAAGATGAGCTAATAGACTCATTGTTAAGAGGCAATGGCCGATCCGGTAGCTTAGGTATGTCTATATCTCCTTCTAACATCTTGAGTGCTTGAGCTATAGTAGGCCTAAATGCAACCATAACATGAGCACATAGAAGACCAACATGCACAAATCTTTCCATGATTCCGGTAGGACCTTCATTTCGTATGGAATTGTCTAAAATAGTCTCCAACCTTTGCAATTTAACCAAATCCCATACCAAATCTGTGAGTAATGGAGTCGCAGAAGAGTTTGATGTATCGAAAGCCTTCTTCCCGGTCATGGTCTCTAAGATAATCATTCCAAAGCTATAAATGTCACTTTTCTCGGTTAATTGTCCATACATAGCATACTCGGGTGCCAAATACCCATGTGTGCCCGTTACCCTTGTGTGAAGATGAGATTGGCCTTGAATACTTTGCCTACCCAACCCAAACTCCGCCATCCTTGCTCTCATATCCGAGTCTAAGAGAATATTGGAAGCTTTGATGTCGTGATGATATATAGCCGGTATTACACCATAGTGCAAGTATGCAAGCCCCTTAGCAACATCAAGGATTATAGTCTTCCTTTGTGGCCATGTCAATTTCTTTAGGTCACCAAACAAATGATCACTAAGGCTACCATTGGGCATGTAGTCACAAACAAGGTACCGCCTTTTACCCCTTAGATTATCACTCGATACACAACATCCTCGAAGGGAAAGAAGATTTCTATGCCGAATCTTGCTTATAACATCTACCTCATTACAAAACTCTTCATCCCTCATAGAATCCAAGCCCTCGGTTATTTGTTTTATCGCGACTACAGACCCATTTAGCGTTCCCTTATAAACAACCCCATATTCACCTTGGCCGATAACATTTTTACGCGAAAACCCATCTGTTGCGCGTTCTAAATCCGAGACACGATACCATATCATACCAACATTAGGTGAAACTTGGCCCCTAACACTACTTACAAAAGAATCATGGATACCCTTTTCTTTTCTCTTCTTATCCCAAACTCTACACGTGTATATCAACCCCATCACAATGAAGACACCAATTAAGGCCCCTGAAACACCAAACACAGCCTTAAAGACAGTGTTTTTACTCAATTTCCCTGTAGATTGTCTATACCCCACTTGATCAGAAGCTAAAGGAATGCCTAGAATACAAGCTGCTGATCTAGGATCCTCTGGCCCAAACTGATTAAGAATACCAGCAGCATAAAAAAGGGTATAATAAAAACACTTGGTTGAATTTGGTGCTAAACTTACTAGTCTAGAATTCACTTTCATCCCTGCATCAAGACATGAACTACATTGTGTTAATACCCTCATATCACCCTGACATGATATGTTCAAATCCTGTGTAGGGCCCACTATTTGATCCCAATCCTTGATGGTTCTTATACCAGCACAATCTGTTGCAGGATGGTTGAGTAGCAAATCATCAGTAGAGTTCAAACAAGAGGAGAATTTGGAGATATTGATCGAGATCGAAGCGAGCTCTGTTTTGAAGAGGGAAAAGCAAGAGGAGGCTAATTCTGGTGTAGGGAGATTGAAATTTGAAGATGCTTTAAGGTATGTAGAAAGTCCCATGCCTAATAAGCTTTTAAGTGTTTGACAACATGTTTTTTGTTGGGAATTTTCATGGCAATCTTGAGTTTCCCATGGGAATGTTTTGACATAAGAGAAGTCTATTGGGCAAGATAAAGATGGGTTTGTGGTAGAATTTGATAAGGAGATGGAAATGAAGAGAATGGTAGAAAGAAACAATAGGAATGTTGGCATGTTTTTGTGTTGGTTTTTCAAGTTAATTTCTGTTCTATACAAATGTTATTTGGAGCTTAATTGAGTCCATATTATGAATAAAAAAAGGTGGTTGTTTAAGCAAAAGGTAAGTGTCAAATTAGGTTGGCTGCCTAAAGTTGAAGTCAAATGTTCAATTTGTCTGCCTTAATTCCATAATAACTGCTCTTTTAAGGAATAGTGGGCAATTTTTATACTAGTTTCTCTGCTTGATAATTATTTTCTTATTTTTCTTTTCAGCCCCTCTTGTATCATGTATGAGACCGTTTCACCGTGAGATGAGTCTATATAAAAGGTCTATTATGCTAAAAGTTTTTATTATTGTACTATTTAACCTAAGTATAAGGTACGTCTCACGTTAAGACCGTCTAATACAAGAATTTGTGTTTTCTTTTTAGTCTATCTCATAAATTAGTTTAATTTAATTTTAGTTATAACTTATATTTTTTCTTTAATTTTCATTCCCACATGTCTCCCGCAATCTCGTAATATTGATTTTACCAAATGGCATGTGTAAGATATCCGACTTTGATGGCATAGAACCTCAATAAATAAGGAATCTCAAGTAGAAATTTTTTTTTAAGGTTAGATTAGAGAATTCATACAGACAAGAATATAATAGTATGAGAAAGATGAAAAAAAAAAGATAATCAACTTTATTTTGGAGAAAAAGCGGATAATATTTCCCTAGCATCTCACTAAGATAAATATTTACTCAAAATGAGAGAACTAGTTCTTGTATTTTTTTTCTTCACTTAGCAACTACTTCTTACGATTGACAACAATAATATTTTCTTAATTTTCAAGTTCAGTAAAATTATTTTCTAAATTTGAATTGTATTTAACTTGATTAAGATTTATTCTCAATACAAGCATGACTATAGATAACGACCATCAAATTATTATCCACTCGTCTTTTATGAGACCGTCTCACTATGAGACGGGCTCATATAATTAGCCCATACATCGTAAGTGATCGTTTTAAAGTTATAAGGAATCACTTTAACACTATAATAATTACTTATTTTAAATTTGTAAGTGATCATTTTAACCTTATAAGTAATTATTTTAAGTCTTTAAGATAAAAGTGTATATTGAACTAATCCAACAGAAAAGATCTCATCATGAGATAGATTGAATTAGCGAATTATTATCCCACTAGGATAAATGGTTGAAATGAAGTATATATTTAGGTCTTACAATTTTGGAAAAATGTAAAATGAATGGGACAACAAATATTTGTGTTCTACACCTTCCCTTACAACAAATGTAAAATGTAAAATGAAGATGGTACGGCGACTGCTATTGTCATAATTAATAGTCTTTCGAGTTTTCTTCATTCAAGTAGAGGTAACTAACTAACTAACTATAGTGTTCAAACTTCAAAGTATTGCATAGCTACATTGGGCATGTGCCAAAAATATGGATATTTTACATTTTTCACTAAGCAAGGTCAAATTTGATGTGTTGTTTTAAATGGGCTTAATTGAAATGGTTAAATTAATTATATACTAATTTTTTTTTGAATTAGCATTATAAAGAAATTAGTAATTTTTTATATAAAATGTAAATAAATTAATGAATAACACAAGAAAATAAACTGTGTAGATAAAATTTATAAAAATTATAATAGGTTATGGTCATCAACTCAGCATTCACACAAAGTCAGGGTTCAGAGGGAGAGTAGTAAGACAAATCATAATAGCATCCACTTGAGAGAAAAAAAAATTATAATAAATAGATAAAATTAAAAACAATTTAATTAACACCATTAGATTCGTAAAGCTCTCATATAAATTTTAAAATCTCATTCTCATCAAATCACTCAATAAAAAAATAAAAAAATAAAAAAATAAATAAACCCTGAAAGAAAAGCAAAGGGCAGACGTCGCAATCAAAAACAAAGCTTGGTGGGGCAGGGAAAGCTGATACGCTAATTGTGAATTACAATTGTAATTTTACAAAAATTTTTTCCTTCTAATCCATGCTCTTTCTTTAATTTATATAGATACGTTTAGTATACATTTTTATCATATCTGCATAATTTTCTTATTTTCCTGTTTTATAGAGTAATTTTTATTCACTTTTATTGATTTTCACTTCATTTATACTTGGAGCTATTTATTTGAAACAAAGAAAGCAGTATCACTCATTCATTTCAATGAATTATTCTTGTTTGTTTTTAATACGAAAATTAAAAAGTTAGGCATATTAAATTAATTTAATAATATATTTAAAAATAAGAGAAAAATATACAGAATACTAATAATAAACTCATATTTAAAAATAATAATACAGTAAAATTATTAAAAACGGGTTAAAATTGAAAATAAAACAAATTTAATTAGACAAATAATTAGACAAATAACACACGTGATACGACCATATGATACCAAACCCTTTTAGAAAATAGACTGCTTGTCATATAAGCAACAATTTATGCTCTTAGAAAAAACAACGGAAAACAAAGTTGATCATTAGATGTCTTCATGTCTATACTAACTTTGGTACAATTGATTGTTAAAAGGTGGGATTAGGGGTGTTTAAAAATATCCGATTTGAATTATTCGATGGAATATTCGATATTTGTTTTAAAATCAGATAAAATATCCAGTTTTTATAACCGGATAATTCAAATCGGGTATTCGATTTTTAAACCGGATACCGGATTTGGGCCAACGTATTGGCAAAATCGGGTATCTGGATATCTGATTTTTTATTTTTTTATTATTTTTATTTTTATTTTAAAAATATATAAATATTTTTTTATAAATTTTTTTGTTTTGGCGGTTAAATTTACTAATACGTACAGTTCTCAATTATAACTAAATTGTACAACTAATTTATTGTTAGTTAGTTTAGACATTTGAAAATCCAATCATATTTCCCAAATGATTTATATTGTAAGTTTAAAAATAAGTTTTTTTGAAATTGTTTAAAAAATAAGTTTGATTAAAGAAAGAAAGCGAAGTGAGCTTAAATAGTTATGTAGAAAAAAACGTAAAATTGTTTCAACAAAGACAAAAAAAAAAATGAAAACCGGATATTCGGTACCCGATCTAGATATCTGGATTCCAGGCATCCGATTTTTCCGATCGCAACCGAATAGTGATTTTCACTATTCGAAAAATCGGATATCCGGATCCAGTCGATCCATTATCCGGTTTTGAACACTATGAGGGTGGGATTATATATTACATTGAAAGTCAAAAATGAGCTATTGCCCCTTTACTTCAGTAGGTATTACTTTCTTACAACATAGCAAGAAATTTTATTTATGTTTTTTTTTGTATTTTATTATAATATCTTAATTCCAAATTCAATAATAAATAATTACTTTTTGTGAGTTATGATGTATTTGCTTTAGAATTTGACGATATTGGGTGAAGAAAACAAATGCGGAACCTGAATCTTTCATCTAATTATTCAGCCAACGCAAACATCCACAAGAATTGAGGTTTCTTCATCCAATTATGAAGAGAACCAGGTTTGAAGGTCCAGCTTCAAATTCTCAAGATTAAGGATCTTAGTTAAATTCTTAAGCTAAATAACCGTCAACAAAAATAATGCCTAACGCCTCAATCCCAACTATATATACATGAGCCAAAATGAATGACACGAGATTCTTGCTAACAAGCATGAGGCAAATGGAACTCGTTTTCCCAAAAGATATCGACATAAAAAGAAATCTTCCGTTGTAAGAGTGATTCGCAGTTTAGCTGAATTCAACTATATAGTGCTGAATTCGACTATATAGCACTAAACTGACTGTTTAATTACAAATGGAAATAATCAATTCAATTACATTCCAAACAATAAATTCAAATATATATCCAACAATAAATTCAAATAGGGACTTTTTAGTAGCGCTCTCCTTTATGAGTATGATTGCCGTCATCCTTCCCTTTCTAAACAATGCTTATAGTTTTTTTTATAAGCGGAATTCACTGGGTAGTGGGTATGACGATGATGTAAAATTTGTAATCATCATAACGATTCTAAGTCATTTTCGACCCACTAAATGTTAAATTATTGGCACCAACCAGAAATCCTCGCTTAAACAACTGTGCAATATCTTTTACTTCCTTATTTGTACATTCCTCAACAAGCAAAAGACAATAGCCACCAATCTGAACAGTCCTTTCCATCTCGGCAACAAACCGAGAGGGGAACAAAACAATGTCAAACTGAGCAGAGAATGCAAAATCGAAAGCATCATCAAAGAACGGCAAGTAATAAGGATCAGCACGACTAACCAGTGGAGGGGAGTCAACAAGATCAATGGCTGTCACATCTGAGACACCAATCTGTTGGAGAGCCATAACCTCCTGGCCAACTCCCGCTAAGAGGCAGATTGACTTGGAAGAGTGACAAAATAGTGGTTGCGGGAATAACACTAATATGCTTTTGAGCATTAATGAAGACAATTAAAAATGACTTCACTTTGTTCATCCATGCGGAAGTAGACCAGAGGCGACGATTTTTCTTCTCTAGGATGGAGAAACATGGATGATGGTGAAACTCGCAGGTTTGAATGAGGAAATTTGAGGGGGTTATGAGGGAAGAAATGGGGAATACAAGTTTCAGGTGGACGGATGAGAATGGAAAAGAGGACGAGGGTCGCAATTAGCTCCTGAACTCTGGATGCAGTGTGGGGAAAATCCTAAAGAAAATCGTTACAGATAAACAAAGGTGCTGTGGATTGACAGCTGTTGGATAGCCAAAATAATTTCTTCAGGGATTTAGTACTAGGCAATCAAACCTTTTTTCTACCCCCACAAAGCCAGCAATGTCATGTTCAAGAATATTTTTGATAGAGAAGACCTGCATGCATAATACATTTATAAATTTCCAAATTTAATGAACTTATGCCCCAATCAAACATAACAACATAAGTTATAACCCAATGTCATTATATGGCCCCCCAGCTAGAGAGAGTTTGAAAGGTCGATACAGACAACCTTACCCATGTTATATCAAAGAAGTTGTTTCAATTGACCCTTCACAAATATTATCAGCAACTTCACATACATAAGGGTACATGATTTAATAACTAATTTTACAATGATCCGTTATAATCAAGAATAAAAGAAGTACAAATCTTTGACTCCAACAATAGACAAATCTAATAAACCTAAACAAGGGAAAATCCTAAAATTCACCAACCAT
Organism: Amaranthus tricolor; assembly: GCF_026212465.1. NCBI lineage: Eukaryota > Viridiplantae > Streptophyta > Magnoliopsida > Caryophyllales > Amaranthaceae > Amaranthus > Amaranthus tricolor. The sequence continues at coordinate 8,957,086 of NC_080060.1, read as the reverse complement.
GACAAAGAAACGGATAACAATTTCTTTAAGCTAGATTAACCTATTCAAAAACACCTCAACACGAAGCTCAATAAATGTCCAGGTTCACAAGTAACCAAGAAATTAAGCATAAATGCCCCAATCAACAAAATAATGACATAACCTAGCTAATAGGGCTACATACAATACAAATTTCAATCACTTAGAAATTTAAAAACACCAGAGATATAATCCAATGTCCGGTACAAGCTTACAACATCAATAATGTCGAAGCCATCGTCCCAACAAAATGGGGCATGTACCAGACTCGGAGAATAGGCAATCACCGGAATTTGGATTCAATGGAAGAATAGACCCAGGTTTGGGTTGGGCATTGAGCCGAGATATAAAGACCCAATATCCAATTCATCATACATCCAAAATTCAAGAAAATACAGCATGTTTTTGGCAATTACAATTATTATGCTACAATTCCATGCTCTCAACCCTAAAATTCAATTAAATCAATGACAAAAATTACTGATCTTCCACAATTCATAAAACATTGCAAACACAAGTAGTTCATGATTAACGAATCAAAGCATTGCTGTAGTGTAATGAATTTCTAAATTACGAATTGTGTGGATTTAAAAAGTTGAAACACAACAAATTGGCAAAAAATTACCTGGAGATGAAACATTTGGGCAGAAGATGAAGAGGACATTCCCAAATCCGAAAAATCTCAATGATGGAAATGGCGTTCGGGGCTGGGAATTTCCTTTGTTTGCTAAATCAGCCAAGTTCAAATCCCATTTTTGTGAATACACTCATGGTTATCAGAACTCCGATTCTGATCTAAAAATAGGTGATTGATCCAGATCGTAATTAGGATATCGTGCGATCATACTTAGCTCAAAATTTTAGGTAATAGGATTAGCACATGATTCTACCATCCTATTACCATTTTATGATCCTACAATCTGAGTCTACATATATAGTTTCAATCGTAACTTATTTTTATATAATACAAGATTTTACTTACGTATAAATATAAAATTTAAACAATTATATCAATACCTTTATAAAATTCAAGTTTTTTCTTAATTTGCATTTTAAAAATGATTATAAAGTATTATTTGTTCAAAAACTTAATAGATAACGTCAAATAAATTTTTTACTTATCCCTAACATAAAAAGAGAATGAATATAATTGATAATCAGTAACTCAAAGCACATTGATGCATACTTCTAGGATCCTACCTTCACAATAATTTTGATCCTATTAACCTTGCACAGTTATGAATACAATTAAAATCTCATTTTTGTTACAAAAACATAAAAACAATAATATTGTTATGAAATTATTTTTGATTTTTTTTTTTAGAATTTCATCATTGAAAACAGTAATAAGGCAATTATAAATGATCTTATTCAGAATTTTGCATAATTCTCTATCGCAGGAAGAAGATTAAATTGCAAATTGTCAGAAACTTTGGAAATTCTGCTCCAAACCAAATTGTATTATTCCTCTTTTGATTTTTGATTGAATATTTATTGTTATGGATGATAAATTAATAATTATATTTCCTAAATATTCGATTGATTTATGAGTTTGCATAAAAATAATTGAAGAAAGAAACTTTTCTAGTGATAAACATATAAGTCAATATTTAATTATGTTTTTGTTTATTTAGTAATTACTAATAAACAACAATTTTATTCATTTATATAATGGGAAGCACAATTAATATTTTTGCACTCAAGACCTATAAAATGTCGGAGACGATCCCGTACTAATCTAAGCTTTTTTTTATTATTTTTTTTATTTCTGTTCTAATCTAAGTTTTTTTTTATTATTATTTTTATTTTTGTCCTAATCTAAGCTTTTTTTTATTTTTTTTATTTCTGTCCTAATTTAAGCTTTTTTTATTTTATTTTTTTATTTCTGTCCTAATCTAAGTTTATTTTATTTTATTTTATTTTATTTCTGTCCTAATCTAAGCATTAAGGAGGACATTTAGGATGATTCTGTAATTAAAAAAAGTAAGAAAGACTCCTACAACTATTTCATTGCTATAAATTATTTTTGAGAAATAGTCTTACCTAATTTTAAATTTCAACCGTACGTCGCAAGTAGCAAATTCTTTAACAATTTAAACATCGAGTAAGGAAAACTGCAGCAATAGATACTTTTTTTTCCAACAAAATGTAGTAATTCAATGCTAGATCATGCCCTAGTCATATATATAATAATTCTAACCTAATCAATTGCATAAAAATTAAAAGGTGGTTAGATTATTTGAATTGTGTCATCGTGCCGTAAAAATGCAAAAATAGTTAAAACTAATTTAGAAATTCGTGTATTGCACAAAATTTAGTATAGAAATGTATAAATTAAATTTTCAAAAAATATTGCATGATAAAATACTCTATAAAGAAAAGTATGTAAATACTACATTTTTAATAAAAAAATTACTTTAGATAACAATATAACTTACTAAAATATTTAATCTAATTTAGCTTTTAAATTTTACTAAAACTTATTTTTGATGTTCTTCTGAAATTCAATAAAATAAAATAAAATAAACTATCTATTTATGAATGAATTGAGTTTATTTTGAATCGATTCAAATTAATTTATTTTTTTTAATTTTAACCTAATTTAAACAACATTTAATAATTTAAATAAATATATGTTTATAAATAATTTCTTACTTTCGTATAAAGAGTTTTTTTTGAAATAATTAATCTCTTAAAGATTTTTATTTTGTTATAAAGAATTAATACAATGAAATCTTTTAAATACTTATCTTATCTTACGAAATAAATACATTTAGCAAGGCTCTAAGAAATTGTCATTTGCTATGTCCAGCTCTTTTATCAATATTCATGATTATGATGATAATTTAAATCAATATATTTTTCAAGTTCTTACTTATGTATAAAATAATTTTTTGCGAAACAATTAATCTCTTTAAGATTCTTATTTAGATATAAAGAAGTAATTTTTTTTTTATGTATTTTAAATACTTACTTAACTTAACTATAAATTCATTTAGGTAGAGTTTGGCAACATAGAACTCATTTGAAAATAAGGAATTTCATTTTGGTATTCAAATTCAAGAATTTTAAACGACACCTATATACTTGGAATTTGCAAATTTTGATACTTGACCAATTTTACATTGTTATTGGAATTCTATGGAATTGACACAATTCCACATTTTCGAATTCAAGATTTGCCAAACATAGTATTTTGCCCAATTCAATATTTGGAAATGAATTCCAAGTTACCAAACATACCATTAGAAAAATAAATTATTGCCATGTAGACAATCAATTATAGTCATATTATATTAATACTTTTATATTGAACAAAATCTAAAAAATCGTCATGTGTTATTTTCCAATTCCTTTATTAGTATTTATATTAAATTAAAACTTCTATATTTAGCAAAACTCTAAAAATCGCAATGTTTTATGATTTTATTAGTATTTATGATTATGATATGATGTTTGGATAAGAATAATATCAATTGATGAAGACATTTTCATAAAAAAAAGATTGTAACAGAGTAAAAAAATGTATTAATAAAATGTGAGAATCTCTTAGAAACAAAAAAAAAATGTAAAATGTATTCAATTCATTACATATACTCAAGTGCTTTATAACAAGACAAAATTGCTTAATCAAGAGTACTATATCCTATTTAAATTGATACTGATAATGATATTTCTAATAGAAACTTGTAGGTGATAAAATGCCAATCAGAATAATTAAAAACAACCGTAAAATCATCTATACTAAAAAAACATGTATAATAAAATATGAATCGAAAATGGTGCAAAGAAGTAACTATGTATGATGTGTAAATTGTAAAAATATGTAAGAATCGAGTATTATAAAATATTATTAAATTAGAGATTATTATCAAAATAGATATCTCTAATTAAAATTCACTTAGATCTGGATTGTTTGTTCATTAGTACAATAACTAGTAGTTAAGTGCAAATGTGTCAAATTAAATAAGATGTATAGGCTACGATAGAAGGATTAATAATAACAAACACAATTATGATTATTGATCATTGGACCTTTAATTCACCGGCAAAAAATTGGATAATTATGAATATGTATAACATATAATTAAAAAATCATCAATTTGATTCATTTCTTTTGTCAGATATAGAAATTAAATTTCAATCAGAATTTTTATTTTTATTTCTTTGATAGTTAATTTCTTAGTCAAATTCTTAAAAATTATCATTTTTATAATTGGACAAATTATATCAACTAAATAACTAATAAAAAGGCAATACCTAAAAATAAGAAATACTATGAAATTAATTTATAACCAAACATACACCTCAATATTTTAAATATTTTTCTGTAATCATAATTTATGGGGATGTATATTTTTTATGTTTTACAGGTAACTTCTCCTATGTTATTTTGTTGCATTTTATCTCATGTTGCAGGATTATAAGTATTTGGGGGTTTAATTTGATAGTTCGCATTTCTCCTATCTTTTTTCTAAAAAAGGTACAAGTATGATCTATCTGCTACCTCTTTCCCTAGACTTTGACTTTAAGTGAGAGTACGAAACGCTGAATTGATAAACATTAAACATATTTCTTGATTTTAAATTTTCATTTTCAAACATACTTCAACTAGAAAGTTTTAAAAATGTAGAAACATCAAGTAATCAAACAAGGTTACAAATATATCCACTTTTTGTCCAGCAATATGTGGCAATTCCTCGTTAGGTCTTCTCAAGTGTTTAAACATTTCCCAAATTCATTAATATTTATCACGCCTAATCTAATTCATAATAGTATTATCATATACGAAACTTACTTAATTAGCCACTAGAAAGTAACAACCACCAAATTTAGTGACAATAATTTTATCACTAACAACACTTTCCACATCACAACAAAATAGTCTTAAGGATTTCTAGATATAATTTCCTTTTATCTTTTTATTTGTCTTCACATGTTTTGTATTTTAGTATCCAACACCTTATTTTGCACCACTATTATTTTAATTTGACCTACTGTTTTTATATTATTTTTTTAATGATCTTATTCTCTTTCTTATAATTTCATCTAAAAATTTATATTTTCTTTGTTTTTTTAATGAAGTTCATATAAAGAATGTTCACTGAAATTTAAAAAAATAAAATTTTTTAGATGGTGAATATATTATTTATGTTCAGTAATGAAATTTCTATAAGGAATGTTTACATGAATAAAAAAATGAAAGTTTTTAAATGGTGAATATATTATTTTATTGAATAATAAATTTAATGGAGGAAAAGTAGGAAACATAAATATTAAAAAATATTATAAGAAAATTAGTGGAAAAAAAATATAAGGACCATAACTAATAAAAAAAAAATTTATAAAGTTAGTGGGAAACGTGTAGGGACCATAAAAATATAAAAATGTTAAAATGAAGTTAGTGGGAAATATGTGGATCATAAGTATTACTTTTTAAAATATTAAAATGAAGATAAATAAGGTTATGTTTGTGTAAAATTTATGATATAAATAGAAGGATTCTTTATATGAACAACAAATAGAACACCTAAAATGATAAATGAAAACTTCTTTAAGAAACAGAAGGATTAATATCTTTTCATCTTAACCGCTCATCTTTAATTTCCACTTTTTTTTGTTAAAATTTTCAATTTAATTTTCCTTTCTACTACTCTCTATTTTCATTTGTTTTTCGTTTTCACTTTTTTTCTCAGATCTCAATGTAAAACTTAAATGTAAAAAATATAATTTTAGTTGTAAGTTTTTAAAAATTCTAAAAAATTAATATTTAGAAAATATATATTGAAACGAATCTATTAAGATCTCTACTAAGTATATTAATATAAACCAATAAGAAATCATAATAAAAAATTAACACTAAAATTTATAAATTTTATTTGAGAGTAATATATGAAAACAAAAAGAATATTTTTTTTATTTTACACTAAGGTGCAAAATAAAGTGACGTACCATCCTATGGCAGCCACAAGTGTCTCCATTATCACTCTACTCTACTTTGCACTCCTATAAAACTATTACTTTTACATCAAAAACTTACAAACATGGAGCCCAAAAAATATCTACGCTTCCTTGCACTTCTTCTCGTCACTTTCCTTCTTATTGTGTTCATATTCAACAGAGATTCAGACCTTCCTTCTTCTAGAAGCTTCCATTCAGTTAACAAGGCCGCGGTTGAACTCAAGCTTCAACCGCGGCCACGAAAAATTGTATCGCAGGTCTCCGACGTGGCGCACCACCCGTTAGACCCGTTGACTATCCAAGAGATAAACCGGGTCCGGGTCATAGTCTCTTCACACGCGCTCTTTAAAGGGGCAAAATATCACGCGCTTCATTCGGTGGTTCTAGAAGAGCCGCCGAAGGCACGTGTGTTGAAGTGGAAAGAAGGTGATCCAGTTTTTCCTAGGAAGGCTTCTGTTATTGCGCGTGTTGATGGGGAGACGCACGTGTTGAGTGTTGATTTGGGTTCGGGTCGGGTTCAGAAGGTTGATGTGGGTGAATTGTCTGGGTATCCGACTATGACGATTGAGGATATGAATACGGCGACGTTTACACCGTTGGTGAGTAAAGAGTTTAATCGGACGGTTGTGGAACGTGGAGTTGATTTGAAGGACTTGGCTTGTTTGCCTATATCCTTAGGTATGATTGATTTGTCTTATCAAGATTCTTGTACTAATTATAAAAATTTAATACGTAAAAATATGTGATTAGATGACTCAAATAAGATTCTATTTAATTATAGTTTTTCTTACGTATTAGACGTAATATATAAAATAAGTTTGAATAATAAATAATGCTAAATAACCATAATACAACAAGAATTTAGTCCTTGAAAAACACAAATTCTTTGTGAGACGGTTTTACCGTAACATATTTTTTATACATAGGTTACATAGTTTTATTAATATAATTATTATCATATGAGCTTGTTGGTTTAAGGCTATCTCATCGAAAAATAATATATTTCACAAGAATAACTCATATGTGTAAGATTGTTATAATTTTTTATGACGTGTATTGAAAGCTAGAGATATCGGGAAAATAATATATTTTAAAATGCATATAAAAAGTAAAGGAGAAAAAAAGCAAATATGACTTGTATGAATGGATGTGTTATTTGATCGTTTGGACTATCTATTTCACATCACATTACAATAAATCCATATTAGATATTACCAAGTTTTCTGTTGTTGTGAATATTAGATGATATGAACAGAGAGATCGAGTCCCTGGACAAGTTTATGAGAGAAAATGCAAGTGCACCACAAAAAATGATAATACTTCTATAAAGGCAACGTGACACACAAAAATATAACTATAGCTAACATATGATATTTTTTTTTGATTTTTTGCTATTTAACTTTTTATAATTTTATAATTTTTAATTATGTATAATTAAAAATTGTAAATGTACAAAATAGTAAATTGGATAGTGTGAAAACAAAAGATTTTTAACGATAATTAAAAGTTTCAGATAAAATATATCTTAAGGGTCGATGAAACAGTTTAAGTATTTCTTACTCATTAACTCTACATTTTTTTTAACAAATTAAGTCTTCCAACAATTATTATATATTGAAAGAGAAAAGCTCGGACTCCAACAACAATTGTAGAATAATGATTAGAAGATGAGTGAAAAACATAGTATAAATAAGAGACAATAAACGAACCACACAATGTGTTTATGAGATATCTAATGATACCTACCCTCAAAAGATGATTACTTTCATTAATCTATTCAATAATACATTAATGACTAACCAAACACACTTAAGAACAAGCTCTCAAGATAGTGATTTTATTCAACAATAGAGATCACCCACAATCTAATACATAGAAAAAGAAACTTTCTTGATTTTCAACCCTAGCCTTTCTAATGTGTATTAGCCTTACTCTCTTGCTTCTAGTAATGTTCTAAGACTCTCTTATATAGTCTAGCACATATTAGAGGCCCTAGGACCAATAGCTTAAAGCCCAAACAAATCACGCAACTAAAACAAAAAGTCGCATACTGGAGCCTGTTCGACCGAGCAGACCTACTCGACCAGTTGAGCGCTACTCTAGAGCCTTCTGATGAGCTATAGCAACTTGGCTCGACCCTTCACTCGACCTACCCAAGCTTAGCTCGACCATTCGAGCGCCTCAGCAGTGAGTTTCTGGCTGTTGCTTCCTTGCTCAAGTAATCATCATCACCTCAAGCCTTGCCCTTACCATCGTGAGATTTGGTACTTGGCACAACATATATTAATTATTTTTACCGAATAATAACACTTTATACAGATAATAGAAAAATAAATACTTTTTATCTCTTTTATTTTACATCACTTTTAATTTTAATTTGTCCTACTAATTTTGCACCATTTTTTTTTTGTTTTGGTCTCACATTTCTTCTTTTAATCTCTTCCTTAACTTTATACCTTTTCTATCATAACTACTTAGTTTTATCTCTCATTTGTTTTTTATCTCATTTTACAGCATAATTTTTATTTTCACTAACTTTCACTCATCTTGTAATTGATGTAAAATAAGAGCGACATGAAGAGTATCTAACAACTATATGTATGCCGCTACCACTGATGAGAGAAAACAATTAGATAGTCAACATCATTCCCATGACATTAATTTATTGGTTTGGCAAACTCTTAATAGATTAATTGATTGGGTTAACATTAACTTTTAAAAGACGTAACTTTTGTTCACTTTGTATTGGCGGGGGTTGTTGAACTCATTTTAATACTTCGTTAATGGCATCTTTTTATGTGCCCTATTGAAAAGACAAATTGTAGTGCTTTTTTTTTTTTATGTACCCTTAAAATGATTATTTAAGGTAACCATATATGGTTACAAGCTCCTTCAAAAAAATAATTACTTACAAATTCCTTACAATCTTAAAATGACTATTTATAGCCTTACATTACGGTTTTAAAGTGATCAATCTCTTTAGTCTTAGAGTGATCATGTATAACGTTAAAGTGATCACTTAAACAAATATGTAGATTGTATGGATCCGTCACATGGTGATATGACTTATACAAGTCTTGCTATTTTTAGATGAGGCATATACCTTTTTAAAAAGGCAAGTTGTACCCGCTTTTACATGGGCTAAACGGTTGAGCCCATTTGAATATTTTATCTTACAGTACTCTTAAGTCCTAACAACTCTGGTTTGTTGTTTCGGCAAATTGCTTTATTCTTGAGTAAAAAGAACTTATATTCAATTTGTTCTTTAGTTGTAATCCTTAGACTTGTGTGTGTTCACTAATATAATACTCTCTCCGTCTCGTTAGACTCGTGCTATGTACATAGCGATAGCACGAGGCAACGAGTCATAGATTAGATATCAAATACTCATTTCCTCTCGTTGACTCGACTATGTTGCTTGTTATTTGTTGTTTGAACAAAAAATTTAGTTTTTCACTTAAATTCTAATAATGGTATAATGAATCAAGTCCAGGTTGGTATGGCAAGAAAGAGGAAAAGAAAAGGTTGATTAAGGTACAATGCTACTCCATGGAAGACACTGCTAATTTCTACATGCGACCAATCGAAGGCCTAACTGTGATCGTCGATATGGACACTAATGAAGTCGTTGAGATTTCCGATAATGGAAAGGACATTCCCATTCCAAATGCTTTGGACACAGATTATCGTTTCTTGGCCCAAAAAAATCTCCATAAAATCAAGCCAATGAATCCAATATCGATTGAGCAGCCAAAAGGTCCAAGCTTCAATATCGAGAACAGGCACATGGTTAAATGGGCGAATTGGGAGTTTCATCTCAAACCCGATCCTAGAGCTGGGGTGATCATATCTCAGGCCAAGTTTCGAGATCCAGATACTAGGGAGCTAAGAAATGTCATGTATAAAGGAATGACCTCTGAGTTGTTCGTACCCTATATGGATCCGACTGATGCATGGTATTTCAAAACATATATGGATGCGGGTGAATATGGATTTGGGTTACAAGCAATGCCTCTTGTGCCGCTTAATGATTGTCCGAGAAATGCATATTACATGGATGGTGTATTTGCTGCTGGCGATGGAAAACCATATGTTCGATCAAATATGGTTTGTGTGTTCGAAAGATATGCAGGTGATATCGGATGGCGCCATTCAGAGTGTCCCATTACAGGCATGGAGGTAACAACGGTTTTACCTATTTTAATATGGGGGATAAACTGAGTGCGCGCATTTCTCCTTGTCCTCTTCTTGAAGGGGCACGAGTATGATCTGTCCGCTACTCTCCTCCCCTTGGACTCTGACTCGTGCAGGATACTGGGTTGCTGACTCTGACTCTGACTCTAATTCTAACTCCTTTGACCAAGTTTCAACTGTTTTTGTTTCCATTGTGTTTTCGTATAACAGTTAACTATGAATGTCTTATCATATTATCGTTATGTTTATATATTTTTCTGTGTTTAAATTTGTCCCGCAGATTCGTGAGGCTAGACCGAAGGTGACACTAGTTGTTAGAATGGCAGCATCAGTAGCAAACTATGACTATATTGTGGACTGGGAATTTCAGACTGATGGACTCATTAACATTAAGGTTTGTCTGCCTGCATCGTAACTACTTCTATATCGCTTGTGTCACTTTATCGACTGAGATAACCAATTCTTTTCAGACCGAAAAGGGTTGAAGTGATTAACATAACTCTTCATGTATGACTCGATTGTCGCAGGTCGGACTAAGTGGTATATTGATGGTTAAAGGCACACCGTATACAAACACAAACCAAATCCCGAACCAAGAAGACCTCTATGGAACCTTGCTATCAGAAAATGTTATCGGTGTTATCCATGACCATTATATCACATTTTATCTTGATATGGATATTGATGGATCGGATAATTCCTTCGTGAAAGTGAACTTGCAAAGGCAACAAACCGCTCCTGGAGAGTCACCAAGGTCAAGCTACTTGAAAGCTACAAAAAGTGTTGCGAAGACTGAAAAAGACGCACAAATCAAGCTCAAGCTTTACGATCCATACGAGTTTCACATGGTTAACCCGAATAAAAAAACTCGAGTAGGGAACCCGGTTGGGTACAAGGTAGTCCCTGCTGGCACTGCCGCTAGCTTACTTGATCTTGACGATCCACCCCAAAAGAGAGGGGCATTCACCAACAACCAAATATGGGTTACTCCTTATAATAGAAGTGAGGAATGGGCTGGTGGGTTGTTTGTTTACCAGAGTAAAGGTGAAGACACCCTTGCAGCATGGTCTGAAAGGTATTACTTTGCCAACAAAGATCTAATCTAAAATTGTCTACTTCAAATTCTCCTATGATATGTTATATACTCTAATACGCCCCCTCACACGAGAGCTATTTGTGTTAGAAGTGTAGATGCAGCACAGACTCTTCTCATACCTGGCGCTAAATATTCCACTTTGAGTGAGGGGTGGTTGAAATTGGAACCTCTGACCTCTTATCACGCTGGCTTCTGTTGCCATGTCTAGGAACAATCTCAACCAAAAGCTTAAGTTAATGGTTGAGGCCCCAAGAATACTCGGTCTTTTCAGTTCTTCCTAGTTTGACCGCTGGAGAAGAACGATTCACGTGGAAGACCCCAAAAACTTATCTATTGGTTTATTAGCCGACCCCAAATACTCGATGTTAGCGGACATAGCATTTATTTCGAAACATTTCCTTTGATATTGCAGGGACAGGGATATAGAGAACAAGGACATTGTGTTGTGGTACACCTTAGGATTTCATCACATACCTTGTCAAGAAGATTTTCCAATTATGCCAACAGTGTCATCGAGTTTTTCATTGAAACCAGTCAATTTTTTTGAGAAGAATCCCATTCTTGGAATTTCGCCGAACTTTGAAAAGGATCTTCCAGTTTGCCAAGCATCTTCTTCAACTTCTTGAAGGGTCACACTGCTTCAAACTTAATCCTGAGTTTGCTACCGAATGTTGTATGATTGTATGATCATACAGTAGTTCCCAGAATCCCCAAGTCTTTAGATAATGCATAGGGGAGTTTACTTCAATAAGTATATGGAATGTTCCAATGAATGAACTTTATTGGAGTTCACTAATTGACTGTATTATTGATCAAACAGTAATGCTTCAACTCATTTGAGTGGAGTTGATTGTACAGATTATTGAAGCTCATTAGCCATAAACTTGTCTAAGGGAAAACTTTGTTAATGGTTGGCGTATTTCCATCTATACGGATCACCGAGATTCAAGGCGGAGTAAAGATAAACAATAGTTTTCGAAGTCCTGTTTAGTTTACATGTTTTCGCAATCTTGGGGCCTAAAAACAACTACTTAAACTAAAGCAAATGCAATATAAGCAATACAAATTAGCATTTGTGGCTCCTTCATATAGGGGGCCATATGCGGTTGGTAGAGGTGTACAAAACATATCTGATGATCCTTATCTGGCCTTATAACCGAATCCGATCTGATTCGACTTCAAAAATGATTTACAATTTTGCAAAAAAAAAAAAAAAAAAAACAATTCGGCCATAAAACCTGATTTCAATCTGACCTGAAACACCTAACCCGAAATCAGCCCAATGACCCGAATGAACACCTAACCCGATCGGACACCTTGCACATGCCCAAAACTAACCATGTTGAGATTGTTACAAGACTCCTTAAAAGCTCTCATAACGGGATGCCTAGTGTAACAATATCAGTGAAATGAGAAATATGACTGCAATAGAAAGAATACAACCACCATAACACTAAATAGATATTTAATAGAATGATTCATTTGTACATTGAAGTAAAATGTGATGACAAGTACAAAATACTGTATATAGTGAAGATTTGAGACTGTATATAGCAAACAAAATGACATTTTCATAACATGCTAATCTTTGTGAAAATAATGCTCAGAGCTGGAGAGTTTAGGAGTAGGTACAGCAAAAAGAGGATTTGCTTTTTTCATCACAAGGCCAATTTTCTCAGAGAAATCAACCTGTGCTGTGTCATTTGGCAACTCCCAACGGAATGCATGCAGTAGCGAAGCCAATAAAAGCAAAGACATCCTCTCGGCAAGTGAAATTCCGGCACATATTCTCCTCCCAGACCCAAATGGCAGGTAATGAAAATGGTTGCCCATATAGTTGAGATTATCAGCAGCAGATCCACTTAAAAACCGCTCAGGTTTAAACACTAGAGGATCTTCCCAATACTTTGGGTCTCTGTGAATAGCATATACATTGACAAAGATGCTAGAACCTTTTGATATGCTAAATCCGCCAATAGTGGAAGGCTCACTTGGACAATGCGGAACGAGAAGAGGTAGAGATGGGTGCAAACGAAGCGTCTCCTTTAGAACTGCATTCAGATACTTTAATTTGGGCAAATGATCCTCATCAACTGTACTGTCCAATCCCACAACCTCGGTAAGTTCTTCTTGGACTTTCTCCAATACTTTCGGATGCTGCAGGATCTCCGCCATGCCCCACTCAACCGTAGCAGCTGTAGTATCTGTTCCCCCAATTACAGCATCCTAATGAAATAAAGATATTGAAGATAAATTACATGTTTCATATGAGATAGTTATATAGATTCATATAAATAAAGAAAAAGCATGCACACCAGTTTTAGCATCTTAAATAGCTAACATATGAAGTACTTCTATGTAGTTGTCATCTAAGTAGTACCCAAGAGTAAAGATCAAATTCTGTTTACACTCTAGAGGTGCTCATTCGGGTTATCGTGTTGATTTCGGGTTAGGTGTTTCACGTCGGTTCAGAATTGAGTTTTGTGTCCGCATTGATTTTTACATAATTTTAATTCATATTGAAGTCGGATTCGATTACAAGGTGGGGTAAATATCAGATCGTCGGGTCTATTTTGAACGGTTCTACTACACTCTGCGTTTTGTTTCTTGCACAAAAAAAAGAATTCTAGAAAATGAAAAAAGTATACATACCATGAGAATGGCCTTGACTTGAGGCAAGCTTAAGGATCTTGTAGGATCTTCACATTCGGTAAGTTGTAGGAGGAAACCTAGGAAGTCCTTTCGTTCAACGTCTTCTTCAGCATTACGACAATTGATGACTGAATCGAGGATCTTTTCGCACTGACTTGAGATAATCTTCATTTGGTGTGCTATTCCCTGTAAATCAAACCAAGCAAGAAATGGAAAAAGGTCTGAAATATTTGGTTTCCCCAAAAGTTCAAATAGTTCATTAACAACACCTCGAAACTCAGAATTAATGACAGAAGATGTATCTGCTTCAAGATTATCCCCCCATATCATGCTCATGGCTGCACTAATAAGAGTTAAGAAAACTATTGCACCTATATCAACCTGCTCACCGGCTTTCATATAGATTTCTTTTAACATCTTTTTCACATGTTGTATCCTAAGGCTATAACTAGCGTCAAGGCTGGTTCGACTCATCATCTCGCTTGCAAAAATTTTTCTCATCTTTCGCCATTCCTGGCCATAATCAGAGAACGCTATGTCGGTTGTACCAAACAGAAGACTTTTTAAAGCAATCGTGGGTAATCTGTTGGCAAACGCGGCATCTTGATCCCTAAGCACCTCTTTGGCAAGAGAAGGTGAGCTTACTACGATACACTCGTTCATTCCAAGCCAGATTCTGAAGATTGCGCCATATGAACTAGTCAATTCTTTGAAGCTTTGGTGGAGATTTGAACCTAAAAAGGGAAGGTATCCGACTATAGGTAGACCACACGGTCCAGGAGGCAGACGAAGGTTCATAGTATTGTTTTGTTTCTTAATCGAGAACATAAACCAGAAGATAACAAACAAGAGGACTAAGGTGATCAAGATGTGCCTAGAAGTAGCATCGGTTTTATTGGTACTCCACCACCATGACCAGAAGCCGGCTTCTTTATCAGGCCGCAAGCTACTCATCATGAACATGGAGTTTTGGTCACTATGTCTGTATGTGCTTAGGACAATAAGTAGGTTGCTGATACAAACAAGGAGGAGGCTGTTAATAATAGCAATTGGGAGGCTGCTGATAAAGCATTTATGTTGGGAAGGTTTATCCCACATCAACAAAATGAAGATGGTGTGCACACTTTATAAGTTATTGGAGTCCTTCCCATTGCCATATGATTTTTGGATGATATATATCTCCTTGGCTTATGAAGTGTGTGTGCCTCTTGACTTCCTGTTAAGATGCTAATATTGACAATAAATTCAACCTAATTTAACAAAGGTCAACAGCCCAACTAGTTATTAAATATGATGGAGATGATAACTTTCAAAGTCAAGACGTGAGACAAGTAATTTTTTAACTACCAACTTCTCATGTGAGATCAGAAATTATTAAGCGGAAGCTTCCTTCCTTTTGACTTATTTGATTTGATTCCTCTTTAAGCAATTTTCTAACTCTTGTACAGCTTTCAGTTCCTCAATACAGATCCATATAGCTAGTTCCTTTCATGGTTCAAGCATTTGGGCTATTTCGTCTTTCATCATTGCACTCTCCAATCCAAATGACGTTAGCATTTTCCATTTTGAGTGTCCTATTTTACGCAATTTTAGGCAATACAAAACTAATATGAATTACAACTGTGGAATAGGCTGCGGACCATTGGGTGCCCAAATATGCATGCTATAAACAGGACAGCCTTAAATGGTCCGGGCTTTAAACGGATCCTTATATACAAAAATTAAGCAGGTTAAAAAGGGTTGTACATGGGCCTTAACGAGCTTTTACTGTTATCATTATTTGCTTCAATTATGATACATTACTATAGATTTATAATCGTCAATAGTCTAATTATAACTAACAAAATCAAGTAATTAATTTATAAGATATTTTACTCAATTTGACATGTTTATTTGAATGAAAATTTAGAACAAAATTATAGAATAAAATCAAGTAATTAAGTTACCCATATAATATTACTACACATCTATTTTTAATCTTCCTTACTACACATGTTCAAGCATTAGGTCAGAATTAGAGATTGATAGAAATAAAGGTCTTGGAATAGTACAATAATAAGTATAATCCCCTGTTTATAGCTAAAAAAGAAGCCTAAAGTTGTAGATAAGATTTGGTTGATTCAGTTTTATTAAGTTTGCATTTGAACACATCTATGTAGGTCCCACTGGAGAAGCACATATAGTAGCACATGACAACACTTTCATTTTCAGGTAAATCAATTAAGAATAGCATATAGTGACTGATGGATATTTTCTGTGCAAAAATTGTGGCAGAATGAGAACCCTCCATAAAGGGCAAAAGGCAATCAAAATGAACCTTATCTAGCAAACACCCAAACACAAAGCACAACATGACAGATTGAAGAAAACTCGAATATCATTGATCAGGATTCAGCACAAGATGACAGATTGTTGGGTTTCATACAGTAAAAACAATTATATTTAACCCTGGAAATCGAAAGCATACCAGATATAAGCAGCAGTATCTATGTCCTGGGACCATTGAGTAAATTGTTTCTGACAGCAATAGAATGACTGCAAACTGAATAAGCATGATCAGCAAAGGCTTTACTGTGGAAATCATGTCGCTCCTGTTATTCCTCGCTCCAAATCGGGCTGTGCTTGACCACTCGAAAATGAGGTCTAACCATGGAAATCATGCCGTCTTGGGTCGTCTTTGTGCCGTGCTTATCATGCCTTGTGCCAAAACTGTGTCAAGTCGTGTCGTGCTGTTGCTGGTCGGCACTGCCGGCAAACCCACTTCCACCTTTAGGATGTGAAAATTTATCATACTATCACAATAATGCAAAATCTCAGATGATTTTACACTTCCGTTTCAGGATGCCCAAAATTGTTTTAAGAAATGGCTTTAGATTTTATTCTCAATCTATAAGTGGGTTGAGCTATTAAAGAAATGTAAGAAGAGGTTAGTGATGGCCACCAGGAACCGAACCGGTCCTGAACCACTTGACACCATCCCGGAACCGGAACCGGAACTCTGAAACCGTCAGAAAAACTGCTTGAACCGGACCAAAGAACCGCGGGCCGGTTCACCCGGACCACCGGTTCCAAGGAACCGGACCGGACAGGTTTACCTAGCCCAACGATTCTTTGGAATCGGAACAGTGACCGGACCCGGCCCAGCGGTTCTTTGGAACCGGCCGTTAACTAGCCGTTGGGATTTTTTGTATAAATACATCACATTTTCAATCATTTTCGTTCACAACTCATCTCTTCTCCTACTCTCTCTACTTAATTACTTAATTACGCAATTATTCTCTTAATTACATAATTACTTAATTACATAATTAGTCTTTTAATTATTTCTTAATTACATAATTAGTCTTTTAATTATTTATTTTATTTCTTAATTCCATTATTATTTCAATATTATCATGTCTTCATATTTTAAAAAGGCCTCCAAAAAAGGTACTAAAGTGGCAAAATCATTGGGAGGTTCTAACTCCAAAAGAAAGGCCACTTCAACTTCGTCGTTGTCAACAACACCTTCAGTTAATAATTATAAAATTGAACTAAATTATCCAAAAGGGTACGACCAAAAATTACACGATTATGCAGAAGAAGTGGAAAGAGAAATACAAATTGAAGAAGAAGAAGAACAAGAAGAGGAACCAACGACCCCTATTGAGATACATAGATCTCGACAGTCATCAACGAGATCATATGAAAAACAACTACAACAAAAACAACAACAACAACAACAACAAAGACAAGCTCGTGGTAAACGAGTCAATTTCCAAAGTGTCGGTTAATTTTATAATTTTATTCTTCAAATTGATTAAAATTTAAATTATTATTTATTTATATATTGTGGTATTTGAGTATGTCTTTATATTTAAATTTAGATGAAAATGAACCAGTAAGACAACCTTTTCCGGCAATGCCACCTCCTAGTGGTAGAGCTGTTTCACATGTGTGGTCGTATTTTACAAAAGAACCAACCGACAATTTGGATGTTTTCTTATGCACTTGTCAAATTTATGAAAGTCAAGGAGTAAATCCCTTAGTTTCATACAATTTCAGCAGAGGTAAATACTTTTTAAGTTTTTTATACATACATGATATTTATATTTCATAAATCAAGAATGTATTAAAAATTTATTTATTGTGTTTTATGAATACGTGTTAGGTGGTGGTACGAGATTTTTTAACAAACATTTGGCAAAGAAGCATGGAATCACAAAAGAAACTCATGTAGCAAGCGGCAGCGGGACCATAAGTGGAAGCCGACAGTGGGACATTCCCAGCTGAAGTATGTCTTTTAAATATAATCGTAATGATATGATTGATGAATTTTCTAAATATGTAATTTGTGATGAATCACCATTTAACCATGGTGAAAGTAGGGCATACGAGTATTACACTAGAAAAACTTTGCAACCACAATATAGAGTAATCCCTATGAACACTCTTAAACGACGCACAATAAAATTATATAAATCAAAGCGCTATGAATTAGTAGAAATGTTTAAATCTTTTAATGGTAAGGTTAGCATAACAACTGATATTTGCTCTGCTCCCCCACATTTAGAACCTTATATGTTTGTAACAGTACATTGGTAGATCAAAATTAAATTATTCAAAAAAGAATAATTGCTTTTAAGGTAATGCTCAAAAGATATACGGGTGAAAACATAAAATACAGATTAATAGAGATATGTAAAGAATAGAACTTGTTAGATAAGATAATTTGTTGTTCTACCGATAATGCAACTGCCAACATTAAATGCATCGAACTTTTGTATAACGAACTTGCTTTTAGTATTATCCTTGGTGGTAGATTATTACACGTACGTTGGTGTACTCATATAGTTAACTTATTTTGCCAAGCAGGTATTAGACAACTAAGTGATATATTAGATCCCATTAGAGACATAGTGAAGTGGCTTAGAGTTGGACAGGTAAAGAGAAGATATAAGCAATTATGTGACCATTATCAACTAAAAAAAGTGTATTGGTCATTAGATACTCCTACACGTTGGGGCTCAACCCATGATTTATTTTAAGAAGCTATTGCTTATCGTCCATTTATAACAAAACTGTATAGTGAGTGTACAGATAGTCATATAAGTGATAAAACATGGGAACTAGCTATAGGCGTACAGAAAATATTAGAAGCGTATGTCCACGCAACTAAGATTTTTTCATATGGAACCAAACGTCCACTTAGTAATAAGTGAATGTGTTACTATTTTTTTTATCATCTTTTTAAACATTCGCATGATGATACTAACATATATTTAAAGCCAATTCTTGCAGATATGATGGACAAGTGGACGACGTATTTTACTAATTTTCCTTTTATTTATGGAATTGCGAAAATTTTAGACCCATGTTATAAGACGAAAATCCTTACTAAAGTAATTGGATTTTACCACCAATCATTAGATCGCCCGCCTAGTGATGTATATAATTATGTTGGAAATTGTAAAAAACTTTTAGCAGAACTTTATAATTACTATGCTAGTGTATATAACCCAAGTCGCGATACGTTTAGGCGTGTTAATTTCTCGGCACGTCCGACTTATTATAATCCTGTAATAGCTAACATAATAAGCCAAGATGATAGTTTCGTATGACCATCTTCTTCCTCACCTTCCACTTCATAACATCACTTTGAAATTGACCAAGGTAGCCATAATATTTTAGAATGGTGGAAAGAAAAATCCATAAAATTTCCCAGATTATCAAGAATTGCAAAGGATATCCTTGCAATTCCTGCTTCTACGATTGCGTCAAAGTCTGCTTTTAGTGCAGGTAGAAGAGTTTTAGATGAAAAGAGATGTCGTCAAAGTCTGCTTCTACGTTTGCAAGAAAGATTGGGATCAAGCGGAGCTTCGAACACAAGGACTCTAGAATGATGATGATCAAAGCGATGATGATCCATGGATGATGATGGATACATCTGCATCATCGTCAGGAGGAAAGTCAGCGGAAGCATCTAACCAACAAGATGATGATGACGAAGACGAATAGGATCAATCGGACAACGATCAATCAACATTCAACAACTACAAATAAAATGTATGACAAAGAACGACGTGGGCTTTGATTCCTTCGGGATACGTAGACAACTTAGTATTCCTTCGGGTACTAGGTTCAAGTCCATTTTCTCCCTCTTTTTTTATTAATCATCTTTATAGTTTCTTATTAATTTATTTTTTTCATTCTTTTTAGTGAATATTTTAATAACGATGACAAGCAATGAATTTTGCTAATAATCAAGTAATCATCAAAGGTACGTCCGCATTATTATAGTATTTTTATATTATATTTAAAGGAAAAATAAGAATGGAACCAATGTTTCGACCCGCCCGACCCGCGAGTTGGGACCGCCAGAACCGCCAAGGAACCGTTTGGAACCGCCCGGAACTGGAACTGGAACCGGAACGTTTGAATCAGATTCCACATGGAACCGAAACCAGATGGAACCGAAACGGAACCGGCCCAACCCGGACCGTGGCCATCTCTAGAAGAGGTGTTAGGAGTTTTATTTTAATACTGCAAGTGCACGGTTGTTGTAGCACAATTATGGGTCGAACACGAGGAGACTTTGTTTCAAGAATAATTTGGTTAATCAATCGCTATTGAATGACCAAATAAAGATGAGTTTTTAACTAAACTAAATTGCGACGAAATGAAAATGACACGATTCAATAAGATAAAAGCCTAGGGCAATGTCGATCACCTCTAACATGCGTAGGACTAGACAATTAAGTTTATCGTAGGTTATGTTATCTAGGTTTTAGGTGAAGAGTTAATTATTTCTTTTCGGGATGCTAATCAATTAATCGTGGATTGAAAAACGTTTTTTTTATCAACTTTCGTAATTTTGATTAAATCAACCTTTAACAAGACCAATTAACAACCAATTCTTAACTTTCATTATTTCGAATGGCGATAAAAGAATTTAATTTGTTTTGCATGTTGTCATTTAGAGCGTATAATGGTCATCGGAAATGATAATTAATTAAATCAAATAAATAATTCATTAATTAAGTTAAATATCCAATATTGCAAAATTCTTGTTTTGAGCAAACGTACTTTTGCGGATCGCGAAAAGACTTACGGATCGCGAGATTTCAAGACAAAGTTTCTGTTTTGAAAATTGATCCGGTCGCAGCGCGCGACTTTCGCACTGGTTTTTGCAATGTTCGTTTTATTCGGTTTTGTTAGTTATGCTATAACTACCTACTGTTAATATGGTTATATTAACTGAATATATTAGGATGGATTGATTTATGATCCACATTGATTCTTGAATCGATGTTGCGGTTCATGAAGTGGCATATTACTTCATGAATGGTTTATATAACTTTATTTTATATGTTTAATTATTAATTTAAAGTCACAATATACAACATTGCACTTAAGACTAATACACATTTCTACCTCAACTTTCACATTTCGGAATATGAAAAACATAAAAGACTTTAACTTAAGTGGATTATAGCATATTCAATCATCCCTAAACAACAACCAACAAGTTCCTCAATAAACTAATCTATATACATATTAGGGTTCATGTCAAACCAAAGAAAGAAAACTACTCACTAATCATATTCATAAAAGCAATAAAATTAATTAAACAAACATAAGCAACAATATTAAACATAATTAAAGAATTAGAGGAGCATCAATACCTTAACAATGGAGGACGATGATGAACGAAAACCATAAACTTGCAATTGAGAAACTTGAATGGAGAAACAAAGTCTAACAATGGAAAAAGATTCAAATTGCATAAAGACTAAAGACAATAATTAAAGTTAATACAGATTAACAAAGTAATTAACCAAAGACTAAAATAAAATTCTGAATATCTTAAACTAAAACCATCGAAATGCATAAAAAATATGGAATCCTCCACTAAACTAATGAAAACCAAATAAATCTGACAACCTCCACTCACTTTCTCCAAGAAAACTGAATTTCAGTATTTATATCATGCAAGTTAGAAGAATCGAAGGATGAATCAGTTGAGCAGTTGCTGGGCAAACTTCGACCGAATCTGGGAAGTCTTCGACCCAAATTTTCAAGTCTCGACCAAGCTTCGTCCAGCAGATTCCAGAAATTTGGTTTCAAGTCCAATTTCGACCGAATCGCCTAAGTCTCGATCGAGACTATCTTCAGCACGTGTCAGAATTTCGGTGCAGCCGAGGGTTCAATTTGGCTTCGACCGAATCATTGTTACCTGGAACGATATACAGTTTGGAACGGGGAACAGGAATGGGAACAGGAAAGAGAATGCAACCAAAATTGGCTTGGAAACAATTGGGTACAAGACACATTATGTATAAAAAAATATATTTGAAAAAAATTAAATTAAAATGATTATTATGCTTTAAGAAATTATTTCCAAGTGCAATTTTTTTAGATTTCTAGGTTTTATCTCTTTTTTTCCTACTTTTTTTTGTTTAATTTGTAAATGAAGGTCAAAATACCATTTAAAAAAGGTCTTTTAAACTGGAACGTCATCTTGAGCGATTTGGGTTGTGTTTCGTGGTGATTGGGGACGGACGTTCCTGAATCGCGAAACGTGGCTATGTTCCACGTTCCATTTAACTATGTATCGAATCCTCCAAATCTCGACTGGAACTATAGCAAAACAGCCCAGAGCTTGTATTGCGCATGGCTTTAGCCGAAGCTATGATAATCTTGAGTCTTGACTGAAGCTTGGTACAAAATACTCCAAATGACTTCGGCTCCATCAAATGATTGTCAAACCCTCTTCATATCCATAAAATATCTCCTTGAGCACAAAATGATGCCTATACGTGTGATAATGTATTCATGAAACTCGGTAGACATGGCTGAGAATCGAGATGGCTAGAAACTCGCTTAAATACACTCGAACATGGAATGATAAAGCACAAAAAGGCATGTAACGAAAAATGAATTGAAAATAGCGAATCTCTACCACTTTAAACCTCAAAACGCTAATTAAAGTTCTTGATAAACCACAAAGAAGAAGCAATAAGTGTAAAATACTACACTTACCAAGAGGTATTCGTAAAGAGACACATTGACATAATCGAGAGATTTAAGATCAATCTACAAGGTAAAACATAGTCAAGTAAAATCTTGTTTAATTCGTCCCAATACTGATTTTATTAATATCAACTTTTTTACAAAATAAAATGAGACTTTTGATTAGAATAGGAAGGATTATGATTTAACAAATACATAATAAGTGCGTCTTCTACAGTCTAAGAATAAGAACAATATAATGAAAAGAGCTACCTATTCATACAAAGCTGCACTTGATAACCTGCGCTCAGGTATCAGTATGAGCGGAGTCTTCTTGCTCAAAACGATCCCAAACTTCTCATGAACATCTGAACTTTCTCCCTCGAGAAATTTCCAATCGAAAAGATGTAACAGCGAGGCAAGTGAATACAACACCATTCTCTCAGCCATTGTTATTCCGGCACAAATCCTTCTGCCCGAGCCAAAGGGAAGGTAATTGAAGTCGTTTCCCTTGAAATCAAACTTAGCATTCAGAAACCTTTCTGGGTCAAATTCTAATGGGTTACTCCATACCGAAGGGTCCCGATGGATAGCCCATACGTTTACAAAGACCTGAGAACCTTTGGGAATGGTATAGCCCCCAACAATGCAAGACTCACTCGGGCAATGAGGGACTAGCAGGGGGACTACAGGGTGCAAACGCAGCGCTTCTTTCATTACAGCTAGCAAGTAAGGGAGTTTGTAGATGTGATGCTCCTCTACGATGCTGTCCCTACCGACTACTTCGTCGAGCTCTTGCTGAATCCTTTTTAGCACCTTAGTGTTTTTCAAAATTTCTGCCATTGCAAGTTCAACTGTGTTTGAGGTCGTGTCAGTTGCTCCTACCACCATATCCTGCCCATAACAATTTACTGATACTTCTATCGAACAATTTATAAGTTTAACATTAGATAATCCACTACAAAATTATAGAAATCTCACCATGAGCAATGCTTTCAGATTAGACATGGAAAATGGAACTTTTGCAATAGCTTCATCCTCATAATCATCCTTAATTTGCAACAAAGTATCTAGAAAATCCTTTTGAGTCCTCTTCCTGTCGTCTCTTTCGCCACCATTCCTCGACTTTTGATCAATCACCTTCACAAAAATCTCATCCAACCACTTGACACACCTGCTCATCCTCTTTGCTACTCCTTGGAAATCAAACCAAGCCAAACATGGAAAGAAATCTGACAAATTTGGAACACCCAATAAACTAGTGAACTCTGTTACCGCTACACGAAACTCCAACCCAATATTCTTTCTCTCCTCGGCTTCCATCACTGTCCCTCCCCACAACATCTCTGTCACGACCCTCATCACCATCAAAAACACTTCCTCCCCAATATTGACAGTAGCTTTCCCTGCTTTCTTTGACAATCCCCGAATCATCTGCTGGATTTCTTGCCTGCGAATTCCATGGACAGCATCCAGTGTGGCGGTGCCAAGCATCCCTCTTATACAAATCTTCCTCAGCAGTCGCCATACTGCACCATAGGGAGACCACACTATGTTGGCTCCACCATACGTGGCGACTCTCCCAGCAATGGGCACGTCACGGTTGGAAAAAACAAGGTCATGGTCTTTGAGCACCTCCTTGGCATGTATAGCCGATGAGATAACCACACAAAGCTTAGTTCCAAGCCGGAGAGAGTATATGGGCCCGTGAACTTTGGACAAGTTGGTGAAGTAGGTATGGAGTTCTGGGTCTAGAGAGAAGAGGTTGCCAAATATGGGGAGGCCCGATGGGCCTGGTGGCGTAGGTGGTTGTTGGCGGTTTCGGTTTCTTTTGAGAAGGAAGATAGCCCAGATTAAGGCAAGGAGGGTAAGGAACTGAATTTCCCAGGTTTCTAAATACATGATGGACTCACTATTGTTTTAAAATTTTGTAATGGCTTCAAGCAGAAAAGCTTCAGTTTATGGAGGATTGTACACTACTTATCATTCTCTGCCTAAAAATTGATGCATATAGAAACAGAAAATGCACTGATTGCTGATGCCTTAAGTACATGAGCAGCTAAACATGTGCCTGATTACTAATTGAGTGGAAATAGTAGACTCCTATGCCTTTGTCAAGTAGTCAAGCAAGAATGACCTCAGAAAATTACTAAAAAACAAAAAATATATAAATAGACTAATTTACCCTGCAAAAATATGTCAAGAATGTGTGGTTTTTGACGAATTACAATTTAAAAATCTTCGTTAAGCTATCAAGCAATAATGTCATTCAAAGGAAGGCTCGTTTAGGAACAACATCACAAAAACCGTATTGAACATATAGACAAAATATTAAATTTGGTAAACTAATATTACCTCCGAGGCTTCTACTAGTTACGGGAAGCTAGTTAAGGATAAGCCTGCACACATAGATAATACTTGCTGGAATCGCACCAACGGAAAATTCCAAATTTGAGATGATGAACGAAGAACAATCATAGCTCCGCACAAATGGATCATACTGTCAGACATGGATCAGTTGGTGTTTAATCTTTAATCCTGATAAAGTAACACATAAAATGTGCTTCAACTCACTTTAAGGTTATAAGCGGACCTTGCAACAAAGATCTTTAGAAAACAAAATAGGAGAAAATGAAGCTTGCATCAACTATATCAACTACCTCATCAATCTAATATATGTTCAGATCTAAATATGTATACCTTGAAAACAAAACACCTGTAGAGAGTGTCTAAAACAACAGCATATTTGTGTAGCAAAAGATATGCATCAAAGCTAGAATAACTGAGCACCTCAAAATATTTCCTTGTCTTTCATTTTAGGTGCAATATAGGAAAAAGTAATATCTATCATCTCTAGAGGTGTTCATCCGGGTCATCGGGTTGATTTTGGGTTAGGTGTTTCGGGTCAGTTTGAAATTGAGTTTGTGTCCATATTGATTTTGCATAGTTGTGAATCTTTTTTAAGTCAGGACAAATTGGGTTCAGTTACACAGTTGGATAAATTTCGGATCATCGAGTAGAACTCCTCTAATGATCTCAAACGAAAGTCTCTTGGTAGCAATAACAATAGCTATATGGATAGCAAACAATACAAAATCCTTGCCAAATCTTTGACTAGAGATGGTAAGGCAACTATAATGTATGATTCAGTGAATTTTATTCCAGGCATAAAGGTGTCGAATAGCTCAGAATTGAACTTGTAACTATGATATCGTACTTTACATGTGTATAACAAATTAACAATGACAAGAAAAACAGATACATCAGATGTTTTACTGTTAACTTACACCCAACAACCAGCTTTGCTTAAAATTGTAAGCATTTATGTCTTTTTTGCTTACCAACAGCTATATAAAGACTAGTAAATCTTCTGAAGCAAGAAACCAAGCTAAAGAACAGAATAATGAGAAAAGCTTACTTATCATACATATCTGCACTAGATAGCCTGCAATGCGGAATAACTAAAAGAGGCGTTTTCTTGCTCAAGACAATCCCAAACTTCTCTTGAAGATCTAATTCCTCTCCCTCCGGAAGTTTCCAATCAAAAGAATGTAACAATGAAGCCAGTGAATACAACACCATTCTCTCGGCCATTGCTATTCCGACACAAATCCTTCTGCCCGAGCTAAAGGGAAAGTAACTGAAGTCATTCCCACTGAAGTCAAACTTCGCATTCAGGAACCTGTCTGGATCAAATTCCAATGGGTTGCTCCATATTGAAGGGTCTCGATGGATAGCCCATACGTTTACAAAGACCCGGGAACCCTTGGGAATGGTATAACCCCCGATAATGCAAGACTCACTTGGGCAATGAGGGACTAGGAGGGGCAGTACAGGGTGTAAACGTAGCGCTTCTTTCATCACGGCTAGTAGGTAAGGGAGTTTGAAGGTGTGATGCTCCTCCACTACGTTATCTCTGCCAACGACTGAATCCAGCTCTTGTTGAATGTTTTTCAACACCTCTGGTTTGTTTAGAATTTCCGCCATTGCAAGTTCAACGGTGTTCGAAGTAGTGTCGGTTCCTCCAACCACCATATCCTGTACATTTTTTTAATTGTATTGATACACCCATAAATCCTTATTAATAGAGGTCCAAAGCTTCAAATTAAATCACTACAGAGAGAAAAGCATTTACTTTCAAGGTTCAACTCAAGTTCAAACAAAATTTGTAGCTTATCAAAGATTACACATCCCAGCAATTCTAAAGAATGTCACCAAGAGAACATAGAAAAGCATCAATTTCCTAGTTTATCTATTCCAAACTTATGCAATATCCCTTTTATTTTATACTTAGGATTAATTAATTACTAAAAAAATGTTACATTCATTTAAAGCATTTTGGTTGAATTTATTCTTTTAGCATTGTAACATAAGTTCGTCTCAAATTTTATTTCAAGTGAAATAATTAACATAAGTCGTCAGCTCTAGATTATGTTATATGTAGTATACCAAATTTGATGTAACAAATTGAATATGAATTATAAAGCAAAATAAATTGCTTAATTCACAAAACACACCTCTTAATTCTATTCAAATCTCATATTTGATTTTCCATGCTTACCGATGCAAAATCTTCTTATACAACCGTCTCATTTATTTTTAGGCCCATAGCCAAAACAATAAAAACCCTAATAAATAATATGATACTTATTTTATACGGTTAATATCTTAACTACTTTATAAAACCATTAATCACGCATATTACTTTGTATGTTAACAACACACTTTGTTCTTGCTAATTAACAGCCATACAACCATATTATCTTTAGTCGGGTAAAAATTATAAAAATTAATATTAATAAAATTAAGATTAAGATAAATATTTTATAAAATGTGAATAAAATATAAACTAAAAGCCATTGATAATAACCTACAAAAAGGGAGGTGTACCAAGAACAAATAAAAAGCATACCATTAGCAAAGCTTTAAGATGTGTCATTGAAAATGAAACCTTATCACTACCTTCACCTTCAAAATCATCCTTCATTTGTAGCAAAACCTCCAAGAAATCCTTCTTACTCTCACCACCATTTCTCAATCTTTGTTCAATCACCTTCTCAAAAATACCATCCAACCATTTTGCACATTTCTTCATCCTTTTCTCCACCCCTTGCAAATCAAACCGCTCCAAACCCGGGAAAAAATCCGATAAATTCGGTACACTCAATAAACCTGTTAATTCCGACACCGCAGCCCGAAACTCCGACCCGATATTTTCTCTCTCCTCCTCAGCTACCACCGATCCTCCCCACAACATCCCCGTCACCACCTTCATTACCACCAAAAACATTTCTTCCCCAATATTAACCACCGTTTTATCCGTTTTCTCTGACAACCCATGGATCATACGCCGGATCTCCTGCCTACGGAGTCCATAAACGGCATCCAATGTAGCAGGACTGAGTAATTCTCTTACACAGACTTTCCTCAGTAACCTCCACGTGGCACCATATGGGGACCACACTATGTCTAACCCATCATACGTGGCGACTCTTCCAGCAGCGGGTACGTCACGGTTGGCAAAGATGGTGTCATGGTCTTTGAGAACTTCTCTGGCGTGAGTAGCGGAGGAGATGACGATCCCGAGCTTGTTGCCAAGCTGGAGAGAATAAATTGGGCCGTAAGTTTGGGCCCATGAAGTAAAATAGGTATGGAGTTCGGGGTCCAGTGAAAGAAGGTTTCCGAGTATGGGGAGTCCTTTAGGGCCTGGTGGGCCTGGTGGTTGTAGGCGGTTTTGTTTTCTGGTTAGAAAAAAGATGGTGCAGGATATGGTGAAGAGAGTGAGGATGGGAATTAGCCAAGCTTCTAAAATCATGGTGGTGTTTTTTTTTGTTGGCAGAAAAAAAGTTTGTAGAACAGTAGATTTACCATTTTTGGACAAATTTATAAAGTTTCATATAATTATTGAGTGTTTTTTATTTTATTTTATTTTTTTTTGAAAATGAAGAGGTCTTTGATTTGTTAAGATCTTGTTATGAAATTTTTTATCTATCTTGAAGTTAATTTTTGTTCTTATTTGAGTTTAATCATCATCTATTCTAATGTTATTTTTTGTTCTGATTTGGGTTTGATCTATTGAGTTATGATTTTTTAAATCGAGTTTAAAGTTAATTTTTTGATTTACTCATCTGTTATGTTTTTTTTATTTATTGCTTGCATTTTTCCCAATTTATTTTTGATTTTTTGTTCAGTTTTAATCACTTTCTCTGATTTTGTTCAGTTTTAATCACTTAATTCTTCCCTAAAAAAACAAAATCACTTGATTCTGATTTTGTTTTGGTATTATCAAGTTTTAATCACTTGATTAAGATTTTGTTCAATTTTTATTAGAATGAAAATGAAGGGTGAAGTAGTCTTTGAAAAGGTAGGTTTTCTTTTCTTAATCTCTGTGCCAAGAGTAGATGTAGCAATAATATCAGAACAAAGGAAGTAGCTAGTTAAGAAGATATTTACTATTAAAAGGTCGTTTGGATTGAGAATAAATATTAAATTGGATAAATAAAAGTCAAATTAGAAAATAAAATTAATTAGATAGATGATTAAAGAAAATTATTTGTTAGAGAGGTTGAAGAATTAATTATAAGATAATGAAATAAAGAAAATAGCAATTAATTCTCTTATTTTAGGTATAAATTAATCCTAGGAGAGGGAGGGAGAATTCTTCACCTTATGAGGGATATCAACCTCTTTTTTTATTCATCTGTTTTATTTACTCCTATTCTACCTCTATCACAATTATTTCAATAACTTTATTTGCTTCTCTAAATACCTTTGATATATAAGTTTGACTTTTAACCCCTTAAATATTTACTGTCAATCCATGCGACCCTTAAAAACTTTTACTGTGTGACAAAAAAATAAAAAAAGCTACTTGCCAAACACACGAGATGGGTTGAATTGGGTTTCCATGCAATTGACACCTTTTCTAGGTAGAACTTATGTGTGGCATGACTATGAGATGCTTTTACCGAGAAACACGTCTTATACATGAAAAATTAGCCATTTTCAAACACATTATAAAATATGAACTCTTTGTTTTGTGTCAAATTTCCTTCCTTCATTTCCATGCTAAATTGCTAACCCATATGAAGGAACCAATGTCATCCTATTTTGAGAATTTTTGAAATTCTTAAGTGAAAAAAAAAATTAATTAAATAAACTAACTTTCAAACAATTTCCAAAAGTAAGCGTCCGTACCCCAAAGCTGTGCTTTGGAGCTGTTCGCAGTTAGTAACTGCGAACAGCATATAAGACAAACTAGCTAAGTAAATTTTTTTTTTCCTTTATTTTTGAGTTGTTTGTTGTTGTAATTGCACTAGAGACATTAGAATAGGTAATTACAAGTCGATGTATCTTTAAGGCGGCATGATTCATCGCCAAAACTCCGATCATTCATAAGTCAATTGAAATATATATGCAACAAAATATATACAAATGTTTGAAATATACAAGTCAATTAAAATATATATATATATGTACATAGTCGATCCAAATACACAAAAGGTAATCGTTAACGCTCATGAACCCTCATCTACCCTATCCAACTGGGTTGGTCTCCTTCGCCTCCTACGATAGAAAGAGGCGTTCGCGTGACGCTCTGGCAGTGGAGGGGACTGGTACTGTGATGGTTGTGATGGCCCAGCCTGTGAGGTCCCCGCAGCGTCAACGGGATATGAATGATCCATCTCCTCCAAATGGTAGTCATAAGAAGGAGAGCATGCCATGTGCGTATGGGAGGTAGTCGGTGAGTGATGTGCAGCGACTTCCGGTATGAAGTGCTGGAACTGCGAGCCGAAGAGCATGCCATGTGCAATCTCCCTCACCGGCTCCTCCTGGCTGTACCGCATCACGTTTGCCGCACCTTGTGCCTGCAATTAATATTTAGAAAATGTAACATTTTATTATTTAATTGGCAACTTAATCAAATAAATACAAATGAAGACTTACAAATTGGGTCATCTCAGGCGCAGCAGGTGCGTAATGTGCTGCTTCCAAGAGGGCACGTGGTGTCATTCATCGGCGCGTGATGGAGAGGAACCACGGCATATAGTCAGGTGTGGCACCCGTATGTAATTAGGTGCACGTGACAACATCGATTGGCGCACCTTGTGCCAGCAGCTCAAGTCTATGATCCCAACGAGCGATGTGGCACCCGTTGATCTCCATCCAGTTTGCCCCAGCTTGATTTCTTCGCGAAATTAGGTGCAGCTGGGGTTCAGTGTCACAAGGCGGTGGAATGCCCTGTACCAACCCATATTGGCGCATTACGCACTCTGGCAGATGTACTTCAACAGTGTCGAAGCATATGAGTGGCACAGAAGCCCTCCACGCCCCGGAATGAATCCCCGAGTGTTCGGGTACAGCTGCGTAGGCTTCCGCTGGGTATGGGTCCCACAAAAACTAAAATACATGTTATGAAAAAGGTAAGTGATATGTTGATTAAATTGTACTAATGTTAATGAGTACTGAAATGTTTACCTGGTTGGGTCGTAGGAGGTCTAATTGATCTCGGTAGAATCCTAGACCGCTGCCGGTGTGCTTGCGCGTCCGGCGGGCAAAATTCCACCTCGAACCGTACGGAACATCGGGGGCTGGCTGTGGTGGAGGAGCAGTATCACCACGACCAACGGTTCTATAAGGTTGGCCGATAAGAATATGCTCCCACGCCCACAGCTAACGATCGCAAATGTAATTAGTATGTAATTAATCAAATGTTGATGAGAATTAAATGTTATTGTTATTACCTGTAATATGACTAGTGTAACTGCAATCTCTTTGACGTTCTTATGGGCAGCACCACAAAGCCTCCTGTACAAGTATGCTAGGGCTGCGGAGCCCCAGCTATACTCGGCGATGTGCTACCACGGGTCGTCAAGTAATGTTAAGTATAGGAGCTGTATTTGGTTGCTTGTTTTATCGGCAAACAACACAGCACCTATCAAATATAGGATGTACGCCTTGGCGTACCTCGAAATGGTGCCCTCATCAGCATCTCCGGGGAGTTGTGAGAAGGTCTGAACCAACCATGTGCATCGCAAACCACTCCCCCTGATCACTTCCGGTGGAGGGCGCTCTCCCAAAATGCGATGCACCATGTCACGCCAGCCTGATAGCTGGCGTCCGCCTGTACAAACGGCACGTCCCTCTATGGGAAGCCGCGTTAGTAAGGCTACATCAAGCAATGTGATGGTAGCCTCACCTAGAGGGAGATGAAATGTATGCGTCTCCTGACGCCATCTCTCGACCAGTGCCGTGATAATGGCACGGTCAACTCTACCGTATGCTACGAGGTGAAAGTCGTATAACCTCGTTAGCTCTAAGTATGGGATGATCCTATCATCGATCACCCATGGAACAGAATCTGGATGCCTGGTGCCCAGCGTTTCCGCATCAGACACCTAAGAATATTGAAATATAAATAAGTTACTTGTATGTACGCAATAGTAAAATGTAAATCATAACTATCGTAAACTAACCTGGGCATCCCAAAGAGGAGTACTCCTGTGCTCATGCTGCATGGTTAACACACTAGGGTCTACGGGTCCTGGAGCTGCTAGATCCATCTCCTGTACTCCTGTGTTCGAGTTAGTTTTAGTTAATATTACTATTATGTTCGTATGACCTCTTATCGATCATGGGCATGAAGTAATGTTCGTATGTACTTGCATAACTTTGACTAGTAATGTTCAAATCCATGTTCGAATTGCAAGCAAACAACTTACGTCTTCCCCCAACATAATGAACTTTGCCATTATTTTCTCTAATACAACCATTCCAACAACATACTATAGTGACGCGAAATGATGCCATTTTCTACATTAATACAAAGAAAATCAACATCAACATCAACTCATGTCCATACAAGTACATAATATTCATTTGACTATAATCTTTTTTGGTCTACAAATTATTCAAATCCATAATGTAGCCAAGTTCATACATATATAATACACATAATCCAAATAATAAATCAATTCATAAGTTCACAAATAACATTTCTAATACCAACATCAACATCAACATTTTCTAATAATATTCAAATAATACAACAACATTACTTCAAAATCCAACATAAAGCTATAAAAACAATTAGAAATTACCTTCAATGCTTATGGATGATTAAGATTAGTCTTGATTTAACCACTACAAACCTACATTTGAATAAATAAACAATTTTGATTAAAACCCTAAAATCCAAATATACACCAAAAAAACATAAAAAAATTTACCTTTGCGCAAGCTATAGTATCCCACACTAATTTTGAAGTGCCAAATTGAAAGAGGATTGCACGATTTGATGGAATGAATTAATGGTTTTAGAGGGAGAAGGTGGAAATGTCGAGTGAAGTGGGTTTTTGAATTGGGATTTTGCGAAAAACAGAAACTGATCTGATTTTGTAGATCAGGTCTGTTCGCAGTTAGTAACTGCGAACAGCTAGTTTGTCTTATATGCTGTTCGCAGTTACTAACTGCGAACAGCTCCAAAGCACAGCTTTGGGGTACGGACGCTTACTTTTGGAAATTGTTTGAAAGTTAGTTTACTTAATTAATTTTTTTTTTTTCACTTAAGAATTTCAAAAATTCCTATTTTGAAGTCCAACGTGATGATGGCCCAACTTTGCCTTTAGAGCTGGACCCGAAAACTTTAGAAATTTCCACATATCAATATAATGAATAAGCTGAAGTAATTATACAATCATTATACAATATAATAAAAGAGTTGAAAAATGATAAATGACAAACTCATATAACTTTGCTTGTAGAGCTGAACCCGAAAATCTTAGAAGACAAATGAATTTCCCAACTCCGATCAAAAAAATTCCAGAGTAAGAGACACCTTTGTTGGTGTTTAACTTACCCAATTACACATTCCTACCATCTCCAAACCTCCTAATAATCATCAATATTGCAATTATTATATTATCATTATTTGATATGTCTCCGCAACTGACTTGAGCGTCGAAAGGGCTTTCTGAGAGATCGCCCCTCGGACAAGGCTAACATGTTGTGGTGCAAGCATTGCAGTTACAGCTACGGAAGGATTACGTCATTATTCAAGATCGTTGACAATTGACATCCATAACGCTTCATCTTCAGATATCTTTAAAGTCCTTTATACTTCCAGTTTCATTACCGAAACAACTTGGATTATATTTTATTGTATACATCTCCCATTGCTAGATCCATGCATGAACCATGAAATAGAAGCCACTAGATTTTAGTTATCTTTACATGAGAAAATCAGTGGATTTAATTAGTAAACGAATGAATCTAATCATATCAAACCTTTAAGCCAAGAATATACACCTGGTAGATAATCCAAAATTTTATTGTATACAAATTGTATGAAAACATAATATATTCTTAATCTTTTACTTAAATTGGATTCTTATATCTTATATTTAAAATTGATAAGATAATCCAAAATTTTATTGTATACAAATTGTATGAAAACATAATATATTCTTAATCTTTTACTTAAATTGGATTCTTATATCTTATATTTAAAATTGGTAAGAGTATATAACATTTTTTAAAATCTAAACTATTATTATTATATATATATATATATATTATATATACATATGTATATTATATATATATATATATATATATATATATATATATATATATATATATATATATATATATATATATATATATATATATACACACACACACACACACACACGCACACACGCGTGCCTAAGAAAAGGAAAAATCATCAAATTGCCTTCTTTTGTTGACCCCCATTTGAAGAGGGTAGAAGGTGTGATACAATCTTAAACTTCTCCCTTGACTTCTTCACCTTAGTCAACCTTTATCATTTCGAGTTTGGGGTGACATTTTTCCATCACTGGTTCTTGGAGCTGGTTATAGTGAAGTACGAACTGAGTCGCAACCAGATCACTCCCCATTCTATAAGGAATGTTGTGAGATTTATTTGTGTCGATGAATACTTAGGCTTTCTTCTTGCCTCCAATATCTACATCGGATCTTCAAGGTGATCCCCATATTTGTTGTGAAACAGATACTCGTCAACGTGCTGGTGGAGATTTAAGTGTTGTTTTTAGCACGCCTGATCGGATTTGTGTTTGCATGTATAAATGGATCGGAAACCTCTTAACCCAAACATAACTCATGTAGTTAATTGTATCACAAATCACAACCCTTGACGTGATTAGATCAACCTGATTTCAACCTACTTCATCAATTTAAAATTTTTTTTCCATTTTAGAATTTTTTAACATTGACTAAATCTTAGTTTTTAAACTTTAATTTAGACTTTTAGTTAATGAGTTGTTTATTATGTATTGCCTATGAAAATTAGAAGAATATTAAATAGGAAAATTTCACGTGGTAACTTTGAGTTTTTGATTTTTACACAAATGTTTTTTAAATCGCGTGATGACCTTGAACTACTAAGTTTTTCATGTGGTAGACAAAGGTTAAGTTTTTTGTTAATTAAGTACTTATTTCGACTAGATTTCGAAAAATGTGGCCAATTTGGGTGATCACGATTAGGGATGCAAATGGGGCGGGGCGGGGCGGGTATTGGAATTACCATCCCCATCCCC
This sequence comes from Amaranthus tricolor, assembly GCF_026212465.1. Lineage (NCBI taxonomy): Eukaryota > Viridiplantae > Streptophyta > Magnoliopsida > Caryophyllales > Amaranthaceae > Amaranthus > Amaranthus tricolor. Next base: position 8,921,596 of record NC_080060.1, on the reverse strand, counting down.
ATCTGTTAATGCAATCCCCATCCCCATCCCCATCCCCATCCCCGCGGCGGGTATAATTTTTTTCCTCGTCCCCGCCCCGATGGGTTTGTATCTAAAACCATCCCCGCCCCACCATCCATCTGGGTATCCATGCCCGTGTAATACCCATTTTCCCCGCCCCACTACCAGTCAAATCCCCGCTTAATACCCATTTGTGCCACACATTTATATTCAATCCTTGTCTCAAACAAACGCATAACCAAAGTCTCAAACAAATATACATGTCTAAAACAAAAGTATTTCAACATCAACTCAAAATCATCCAAAGTAAATCAATCCAGTATTTGAAAATAATTTTTTTTTTTAAATATAAAACGGATACTGGGTACCCGGTTTCCCAAAATTTGTATATATTTTGAGGCGGGTATCTTGAGGCGGGGCGGGGATGGGGCGGGTATCACCTAAAACCCATCCCCATCCCCATCCCCGCGGTGGGTATGAATTTTATACCCGTACCCGCCCCATGACTCATCAAACCGGAACCCATCCCCTCCCCGATGGGGCGGGGATGGGGCGGGTCTCCTATTAGACCCGCCCGCTTGCATCCCTAATCACGATGCTTGTTTTTCGAAGAAAATGTCATTACGTTTAATAAAAGTAGCATAAAGTTAAAAAAAACTTCTCTTCTGTCTACCATGTGGAAAAAGTTGGGAGGTCAAGGCGACCATATGGATTGAAAAAAATATTTGTCTACCACGTAAAAAAGCTAAAACTTTAAAATTACGACATGAAATTTCCCAATTAAAAAAATAACTGCATGTTATACTAATTAACTTCACTCAAAAATAACTCGTATCACTAAATGAGTTGTACAAGATTATTTCACGTTCAAAATTTTCAACACTAGCTTCATTTGGTAAACAGATCACGAATTAGGTCAAAAACTCAACTCCAACCCACTTATTTTGAATTTGATTCAGGTCAGATTAACAGGTCAAATCAACATTTGTCGGACCTAGTTTTGACTCTTAAATCTCACATCCCATAATTTGGTGTTCAAATACTCAGTATTCCTTCATTCACGCCATCTGCGTCAGATAATAGCAGAATATGAACTAGAAAAGGAAATAACATCCAAAGGTCAACTACGACAAAGACAATAGAACTGCTGCTCAATTTAAACAACATTAATCACTAGATTCAAAAGACACCAACAGCTCTCGACCAAAGTAAAATTTCATTTAGACCAATAAATCAAATTCATCTACTGGTTGGGTCGAGCAGTACAGAAAAGTTGAGCTCAATAATGTTGGAACATGCACAAAAACTACAAGAGCCGACGAAGAGACATTACTATTTGTCTAACCAGTAAGCATATCTTCACGATCGACCACCAAACTTGTTCATCATCTTGGCTATTATTGGGGCCACCTTTGGATTTCCTTGATGTTTGGCCAAATTGGCTGGGTTCTTCATTACTGTAATAGTAATAAATTAAAGAGTTGTAAGAATATTGATCATGAGAAAAAACACCACTATTAAAATGAGCAAAATCAGGATATGATAGAGCCGAGGGTAAGTAAAAAGTGTGGACGCCAAAAGAGGTACCAAAACTACGCAAATGCTACAGCAAAAAACAGCATTTAGAAACAAAATGCCTTGATACTTCTTCATATTTTGAACACACATATCTTGGACTACGCCTTCAGCCTCCAAATATAAGGCTAACCCCCACCACCATCACACATACACCCATAACAAAGACGACCACAAGAGCGAAGGTGAGGGTTTACCACCTTAACCAACATGAATCTGAAAGTTCCTAAAGACAGTAACACTAAAAAATACGAAAAAAAAGGGACCAACTGACACCGTGGCCCAAATGCATTACAAATCTAAAACACACTCGATCCAATTTAAAATTGAAGTCCCCCAGCTAAACAGTCTCAGAACACACTCATCAATTTAGTAATATTCTTGCGTTACAAATCTAAAATCTAAAACACAGAAAATGAAAACATCCAATATCTGATTAATGATTTTGACCATAAATCAACAAAAGACCTCCTTTTCACATGCTCATAAGAGTAATGATTGGAAGTACAGAAAAGCATACGTGATAAAAAGGCATAGCAAATCCAAGAATGTTGAGGGGACAAGAATTTTCGGCTGAAGAATGTGAGAGAAACCGAATCTCAAGAAAAAGGGTCTCATCAAAAAGCAAATCATCCATCAGTGACATAATACAAACCTCTGTTTACTCCTAAAAGGCGAGGAGCGACTATTTTATTGAAATAAAGTTAAAATTTTAGATTTAAAAACCCCTTCCCCACTCTAAAGGGGCATATTCCACAAGCAAGTCAACCTACACAATCAATTGGTCAGAAGAACCTATACATAAACCTCATGAAGCTACTGATGTTTAAAAAGACAAACAGAAGAACCTTTCAGTAGTGGAACTACAACCCACTAGGGTAAGAAAATTGCATCTTGAAAAATTAGCAAACCTTTCTTGTCGTAGTTACAAGAGGGCCAATGGCAGATGGGTGCGCATTGGAGTAATATACAAAAGAGGCTTCATGAAAGATTTTAAGGAAGAATCCAAAAGGGATGTGGGCAGATCAAGATGCCGGTATTGATACTCAGATGCATGTATCCAGACATGAGATGCCTATATCAAGACTCAGATCCTCGCTCAGCAAGCAATCCTAAACATTCCTCTTTTTTCTCTAAATTTCTCCCCCTTCTCTTCTTCATCTTCAATGATTTTCTTCTCCGATTATTAAATTGTCCTTTTGAGCATACATCAAACTATTACTTCATTTGTCTCATTGAGGTTTGCAACATTTAAGTTCCCCATATTGTTTGTGTTACTTTAAGCTTCAACAACAATGTCGGAGTCTTAATCCCAAAGATATTATTTTAAGCATGCACAAAGATAATATAAATGAGCATTGATAATCATTTCTTCGTATCATGACCTTATAAAAACAAGTTGTTAGATTAAGACTAGAGCATTATTCAACATTTTTTTCAGCTTCAATTGTTAATAGATACAACCACATCAGCAAACAGAATCAAATGACATGTGTACTAACCATCTTGAAGAGCTGCCATGACCTCTGGATCTTTAAAGGCTGCCATCAACTCAGGATCCTGACGCAGGAAACCACATGATAAATCAGTGTAAAACATGCAAGTTTCAAAACACCATGCCAGGGGAACTTAAATGTTGCAAGCCTATTTGGGAAGCAAATCATTGACATGAGTTAAAACATTACAAACAACATAAAATTGCAAACTTCAACTCACATTTAAGATTTTGCTGAAATCAACATTTCCAGGCATCCCCCCAGGCATTCCTCCTGCTCCTGGGAAGCCTCCAGGCATACCTCCAGCTCCCGGAAAGCCTCCAGGCATACCTCCAGCTCCCGGAAAGCCTCCAGGCATACCTCCAGCTCCTGGAAAGCCTCCAGGCATGCCCCCAGCTCCTGGGAAGCCTCCAGGCATGCCCCCAGGGAACCCCCCAGGCATACCACCTGGAAAACCTCCAGGCATACCTCCAGGTCTATTGGAAGACGATTCCTCCTTGGCTTTCTCATAAGCAGCCTACAAAGGAATGTATGTCAATCCACAGAAACTAAAATAACATGAATTCTAATCAAAGGAAAAAAAGAGTAGAAACCTGTGCTTCAGCCCGTTTGCGCTGTATTTCGCGCTGAGCTCTTCTAGTTTCCCTTTCCTTGCGCAGCCTATCATATTTCCTTCTATGCTCTTCAAGCCTGTGTGCATTAGGCTCAACCTGGATGAGTGATACATCACTTGTTAGAAATCTCAACAATAACACAAAGTCTTGTACAAAGTCATAGTTGCAGTAATGGTCCCAAAAGGCCAAAACTATTGTTGTGGTCTATGCGGATGGTTTTATGTTTAAAGTGACCTATATTATTGCTACGTAACTTTAAAACCTTTTAAAATGTAGTCACTATTGTAATAATGCAGCCAATATTATGCACTAGTCTATCTAAAATTCCAAACCTAACCCGAGAAAAAAAATTCCCAATCAAGACAGGGAATCAAATTAAAATATGGCCATGACTGTTGTAACGGTTGCATAATTAGGACCACAATTGTTCAAGGAAAGAATTGCCTTAGCATTTTTACCCCTAAATAAAAAAGTTTCCATGTTCGGTAAATTATGAAAAGCTAATTTATAGAACAAGCTTAATACTTTGCCGAACAAGTTAGTCAAGCTCGTTACTAAATGCTAAGTAAAAAATGTCACGTTTGATGAAAATCTTCCAGCATCTAGTCAAACTGCACCACCAAATACTTGCCAAACATGACCTAAAATCTTTGAGGGGAGCTCAAATAGCTATTCCATCATTGATGATCCCCCAAAATGCAGCCAACTAGCACAATATATCAGTGCAGGAACCAAAGCTTTCCAAAACTTAATAATTTAATAAACTCTAGTAAACATTTCAGAAAAAATTGTACGTATTCTGAACTATTGCACCTTTTTCAGCACTGCATTTATTTCTTCATCGTAGTCAAGTGTGGAAGCCACATGCAGATCTTTTGCAGCCTCTTCCCATTGACCGAGCATTGCTTTTGCCATGCCACGAGATTTGTACCCTTTAGCAGAATCAGGATTTATCTGAGGATTTTCAAGAAGTTAGTGAAATACAAACAGTCCATGTTGAAATAAATAATAAAAAGATAAGAAGCACCACCGTTTGTGCACAGATGTAGTAATGATGAGCATGCAGTAGTATTTTCAGGTGATTATCTATTTGCACATTTCAGATCTAGTGGACTCATACTTTTCGCATACTACAAGGATATTCGAACTTAAGCCAGACCTCCAGTACAGATATGCAAAAGATATGCAGTGTACAATCGGCTCATGCATTATATTTATAATTTATAATAGGAAAATTTGATATTAATAATCCGATCTTTCACCCATCCGCTGTGAATAATCGTAACTTTGGATTATTTTTTAATAATCCAACCTTTACCCTTAATTTGCTATCAGCGCACCCTTTTATTTTATAATAATCCAACCTTTGCCTTTAGTTTGCTATCAGCATACCCTATTAGTATGCTGACAGCAAACTAAAGGCAAAGGTTGGATTATTAAAAAATAATTTAAATTTGAGATTATTCATAGCGGATGGGCGAAAGATTGGATTATTAATTTCAATTTTTCCTTTATAATAATAAAAAAAAGTCTGCAAACAGAGTTTACCTCCAAAGCAGCAGTGGCATCTCGAATAGCAGCATTTGGCTTCTTCATCTTCACATAAACACTAGCTGTCAACCCAAAAGTAAAACAGCAGATTACAATCACTCATCCACATTCAACAAAACACAAACATCTACATAAAATTAATAGAAAAGCATGATATATTACCTCTAGTAGCATACATTATAGCCGATGTAGGATTCAGTGTAATTGCAGATGTCAAATGCACAATTGCTTCTTCCATCATGCCTATTTTTTCAATGAATATACATTAACACAGCCAAGGATAGCTGAAAAGTGCTAGATATATTAAAAGGGAGAAAAAGGCAAGTTTACCTTTGGATATTGCTTCCATGGCTTTAATTTTTGCTTCTTGCGCCGCCTCACGGCTCTCATCTGTGACCTCAATTGTAGGATCGCCCATCTGCAAATTTCAATACCAACAAGAGCCACAATCTATTCACATATTTCAAAGAAACCTCCTGAAATAAACATTTGAGGATAGCATCTAATTTCATCAAAGTCAAAAGAATGTAGTCAGTATTTGCACTTATTTATATGAAGTTGTGGACAATGGTTGTTATTGTGTGTCAATCAGAAAGTTGAAAACAGACTCTTAATTATTAAAAGAGTAAATTTGCATACAAGAAACCATCCAAAACTCTCCTAGACGTTTTCGAATGGAATTGTGGTAGAGATCACAATGACCAAGAAATCATGAGGTATCTCTTAAAGCAATTAAAATTCTTTTACACCTTTACGATGGGAATAGTATAATTAAATTGAAAACAATTACGAAATAACTGATATGAAACAATGCAGCCTTATTTTTGCACCATAGGATCTAATTAATGATATTTGGGTAATAAAATGTCATCGAAAGAATGTAGTCAATTGTTATTCTTTCTACTTACAATGCACTGCTGTTAAAAAGAGGATCAACCAATTATATAGATCATTTACCAAACCTAATAAAGGAGTACATTTTGTTGCCTTCTATATAAACCATCCATTAAAAAGCATCCCCTCTCAAAGATAATTTCACATAATAAATGTGGAATATAAAATTACATTAGGGGCTCATGCCAACCTTTTGATAACAAAGAGATCATTGACAATTGACCCCTAACATCACCGTTCAATTTCAAAAAAAAAAAAAAAAAAAGGTGCCCAAAGGGAACGAACATTTCCAACCATTTAACAAGTCATGAAGTACGTCAGAATAAAAAAAAACATCTTTGAATCTTCGAATCTAACAAAATAACATACTTAAGTATGTTAATAGAACTAATGTACTCAACCAGCTTTACATACTCTTTTAAAGACTCTTCAAAATTTTAAAAACATATACTTGACTTTTATAATAGTAGCCTTAGCTTCAAAGGACACAATAATAGTAAATAAAATCAAAAACTTTAGTTTGAAAGAGAAGTTGCTTGAACCCTCAAAATGGAAAAAAGATGTGAAGATAGAAGGAAAAAGTAAAAACAAAGTTCAAACAAGAACAATAAAAAGATTAAATTTTGAGAAAAAAAGCACACACAACACAAAAATGGTGTCTTTGGACACCTCTCCTTAAAGGGATTATATTTCATGAATTTATTAATATTACATTTATGAAATATCACTCACAATGCTTGATCATACACTGTCAAGCTTAAAGCTTGCACATGCTTACTCATCTAATACAATAGGAACTCTCTAGGCCCTCTACCTTTCTTATCCTTTGTATTAGTCTTTTCCCCTCATGTCTAAACCTAATTTAAAGACCTTATATAACCCCTAAAATATTAGAATAAACTCCAGCCCAAACATGCCCACCAAGTATAAGCCAAAACAAAAACCCGACAGTACCCCGATGCTAGAACAAGCACTATATGTGCTCGAACGAGCTCCAGCTCCCCACTGACTTCTCTGATGTTGTCAAGGAACAGGTATGCTCATGCCTCGTTCAAAGCACCCCTTATGCACCTCCTTGCCTTATTCAAGACACCCTTCATATACTCCCATCTTCTTATTCTATGTTGCTCCATCACCATAATACATCAAAACCCTGCTTCATTGCTTCCTTGAAGCCCCGACTACAATACTCCCAACCCATCATTGCTAAGTCATCACCAACACACATTGGTAGTTTGGCTCTTGCACTAACATAGTTGACGTCTCTTTTTACGAATTTGCAAATTTAGGTTTGTTATTAGCATTGACTTCACAATTGTATCAATAACGTATGGTCGATAATTCTAGAAACAAAATACCTATCTGTTATACTATTACAAATTTACAAAATACTACCCAATGTAACCAGACAAACATGATATTCAGCATTAAAGAAACACTCGGATAATGCTTGAAATGCCTGATTGAATTAAGAAATTACTAATACCTTCTGAGGAGGATCATTATCAGGTTCAACCGTATCACCTTCTAATTCAACATCAGATTCAACAAGCTCTTCCTCTTCTTCCTCTTCAACTTCTTCCACATTAGGTTTTGAATACGTCTTTTCATCCTCCACGTCACTCTCATCATCAACACTCGATTTCTGCAATTCACATATTGTGAACAACAACATAACTCAATTGAATATGAATAAGTATACAAAATCCGAAAAATAAAACGACAACCATATCGAAAACCCTAAAAATATTACCGATTCTCTATAAGTGGAAGCAGGAAGTTTTCCTCCAAGACTGAAACCAAAAAATTGCAAACAATGAGGATTAAAAAAGCGAAAAAGATAAAGACGATAAGATGAATTTATACCTTTCGATATAATCGCGAAAGAAAGAGAGAGAAGGATCGGAAAGAACAGAAGGATCGGATTTGCAGAGGTCTATGAATTGTTTGAGTTGCTTGAGTTTGGATTCATCCATGGTTTCTTCTGAAACTGAAGATCTTGTGCGTAGCAGTAAGGTAAGATTTAAGAACTTGGAGGAAAAAATATCGACAGATACTAGAGAGTTTTACTTAAAACCCGAAGTCGTTCTCGTCCACTTCTGAAGTTCTAGTAGCTTCCATTCCTTTCACGTTCCATTTAATTTGCGTTAACTTCTATTTTGAAATTGCATTAAAATGAAATTATTAGTTACAAAAAGAAATAAATTTATAAAATTCGAAAAAAAAAAAACCTAATTGTATGTTTGTGCTGAAATTTACATATTTACTCTATTGGTCATGACTTTTGATAGAAAAATCACATTAGTGCAATGTTTGCGACATTGAAAACTAGACTTTAAGATCTTTCTAATAATTTATCATATGCTCAATTCCAATAACCAAGAGAAATCATGATTGTTTAAAGTTTGCTTCTGCTGAAATTTGAAACATGTCAACCTTTTAACCATAACTTTTTATAGAAAAATTGCATTAATGCAAGGTTTATAGCATTTAAAATTAGTCTTTAAGATCTTTCTAGCAATATAATTTATGCCCAATTTTGATAACCAATAACTACTGTCTATTTGCGTGTTTTAGTTTTGTGCGACTGGGTACTAAAAATCTGTGCACACTTTAAACGGTTGTCATTTTTTGCTCGGTTATTCAAATTGAGCATATAATGTATCGTTGGAAAGTGTTTAAAGTCTAGTTTCTAATGCCGTAAACCTTGCATTAATAGAATTTTCTTAAAAAAAGTTATAGCCAAAAGATTGAACATATATCATATTTCTGCACAAGCAAACTTTAAACGATTTTCATTTCTCTATCGGTTATCAGAATTGGGCATATGATATTTCATTGGAAAGATCTTATAGTCTAGTTTCTAATGTCGCAAAAGTATATTAATGTGATTTTATTTAAGACAATATTTTTCAATATATAAAGAGTGACGATACAATGAAAATTATCGTGATTTTTAACAATGCCCTTGTTTTAATCTTTCTTCCTCATTTTTTTATTTAGCTTACAATTTGACTCTATTATCTTTTTCTAATTTCAATCACATGTTAAAACTATCTTTTAATATCATCTATATAATTTACTCTCTTCATTTAATATTACATTTTTACAATTTCTCGTATTTTCCTTAAAAATTACTATATTCCTTGATTCAATCCAAGTGAAACATAGGTTAATGAATAAAGCTTTTTAATTTTTTGGTTTGGTTTTATTTTCTTTGATTAATCAACCAACGACTTGCCGAATCATAATTGAGGTCGAAATCACCATTTTCATAAGGATAGTTGTCAGTACTAATTAACTATAATTATTACTTAAAAACTCTTGAAAATTGCATCTATTAGCTTGAATTTTGGTAAAAAAAAATACTCTATCCGATCAAACTTTAAATATTGTATTTGATGGGATGAAATTTAAACTTATTTTCAACCAAAAGGCTTTTACTTGTTGAAGACGTGAACATTAAATTACTTGCTGATGTGGTTGCCACTTATACTTCCAATAGCGTTGCCACATGTACAAATACATAAGAAAAAAAGGTGCGCAACCACGTCAAAAAAGGTCATGTAACTGTCACGTCAGCAAGTGACCCAATGTTATTGTCACAAATAGGTAAAAGTCTAGTGGATGAAAACTAAATTTAAACTTCAAAGTTCATCCCAACTTACATAATCTATAAAGTTTGACCTAGTCTTTTTTGGCTAAAATTTAGCCTGTTAGATGCAATTTTATAAAAAATTTAACTATAGTTATAAACTAAAATTGTGATCAACAACAAAAAGTTTAAATGATCGATCAATTTGATATATTGGCTTTCGTTGCGTCGTTCTTGATCGTAGGGGCGAATACATAAAGAATCAATATTGTCAACCAACAACAAAATATATGTACAAAAATCATATACTCAATTGACTCGGTAGAAGTTTTACCCTTTGACGGTATTAACATGGGTTCAAATCCAATTCAAAGGCCGACTATTTGGGAAAAATATGAGATGTTACACCTTGACTTCTTCATAGAATTTATCCTACAAAATACCAAAAAAAAAAAAAAAAAAAAAGAAATTGAGAACTTGAGATTATCATTCGATGTGGCCATGTGGGCAGTGGGCTTGCAAATAATTTTTAAGGAATCATGTTCTTATGAACTGCATGATCAAAGAACACTACATGAACTCAACCAATTAACAACAACAATTAATTAAACAATTTCAAAAGACAATCCTCAAAAAAAAAAAAAAAAAAAAAAAAACTAATTTCTAGCTTCAATGGGTTGACAACCCAATGCCATCATAATACGCTGAACAAAACAATCAAGGAAACTTTCAAAGTCCATAAAATATTTATAAAGTTTCAAAACTGCAATCAAATAGCAGAATGAAACCATCTTTAGTTTAAAGAACGATCAATGAATCAGAAAATAATTAAATAAGTTGAACGAGTTTCAAAAAGCACATTGATAACATATAAAAAAATTGTTATAAAATTAATGCGTAATGAATAATATAATAGTCATTTTGATTTTTATTGTTCAATATTTAAACTACTTTATAAAAAACACTAATAATTTACATTATTTAACAAAAATATTAATTGTATCTAAATTTATTTATTTTATATCAACCTTGTATATGAAAATAATTTTTTTTAACCTTAAAAACTTTTGGAGTCTTAGGCAGTAGCCCACTTTATTCTTGCTAATCGACGACCATGAGTAGGATCTCCATCATAATACAAAGGAGGTGTTTGATAAAGGGTTGATAGCTAATTTGACCAGTTGATTTTATAAACTGATATGACCGGCTGATTTTGAATCCGCTGCTATAAGCAGTTTATTCAAAAACAGTTTATTCATAACGATAACTTGTTTTAACCAGCTAATTTACTAGCATTAGCTGATTTGACCATTCAATCCTTTACTTATATCAAAAAAGCTAAAATTGTCCAATAAACTATTTACCGAACACCCCAAAGCAATAAGCTAGAGTCTATGTAGTATTACTTCTATAATTAGACAATGATAGAAGAAAGCTCCAGAAAAAGTTATTTTCAATACACAAAAGTCCTTCAGAATAACTTAATACCGAAATGACCTCAACGTACACGATTCTGTATATATAAATTTTGTTCATAATCAAATAACTCCCAAGTTACATAACATTTTTCAGGGCGGGGAACTACAAGAAGCCATAATGTTCTTATTACAGATTGAAAGAACACAAAGCATCTAATAGAACAATGTATATGCCCAAAACACAATTGAGATAGTAATTAATCCAACCCCTGTAATCTTAGTTGCAGCATTTCCCGGAGGACTGCTAGTAGAAGCACTCCCTACAAAAACCATTCAACGACAGAAATTTTAGTTCTCTAAATATAAATGGCAGAATTTAAATTTTAAAAAAATACAGATTACAGGATTGTTAGGTATAGAAATTGGAAATCGTACATGTAACAGAATCAAAATAGCTAAGGAGGGGAAAAGATATGATTAAGCAAAGATATTATTATTTTTTTGGTACAAGAAGCTTGAAAAAGATTCATTTATTTTGATTTGTTTATTTCTTGTTTAACATGAGCATAAAATATCGCTTACCATTTGAAAGTAGTAGTAGTAGCCGATTTGGAACTAGTTCGGATGATTAAGCATCATTAGAGATAAGTCAAAGTTAAGTTCTCAAGAACATTCAGCACATAGAGCTTGTTGATGAAATAAATATCCTCAGGTGATGGTGATCTATTACTTCTCTATGAATTTTCTATTTGCCCGTTCAGTATTGTTGGTGAATCCGTGAATGGGTTAGACTCGAATACTATGGTGATTTCATACAAACATAGCTCAGTTTGGCAACGAAGTTATCTTTAACATTTATGGACAGGAAGCAAAACTAGGAAAAGATCAATTACTGAATGTAGTAGATTAGCAGTAGTATTGTAGTAGGCTGGCTAAAGTACGTGTCAAAATATAAGATATTCTGGGGCTTCAACCATAAGCTTAAGCTGAATATTTAGTGTTAGGTATGAGGAGGGTCTAACTGCATCCACACTTCAAGTCCATAGGGCTCTCGTGTGAGGAGGCATGTGGTCCCTTTCAATTTCTGAATTTTTGTTCTGGAATATGGAATTCGGCCCCTCCAACAACTGGTCTGACTTTTCAAACCCTCACCTAAAATACAATATGATCCGGGCCATCTAGCTTTTCATTCTCTCCTAGAAGCTTGGCTTCACTAGCAGTAGTAGGCTAGTAACAATATAAAGAACCATTCTCTTCTGATCTCCTCAATCAAATGTACTCTATGCACTACACAGTCAAATACCAGCAACATATACAAGAGTCCAGATTCCTAGCCAAGACTAGTTATGTTGAGTAACCTTATCCAGTTATCCTCGTTTCATGGCACATTATTTGGCATCATGAATTAAGCTGCTTAAGTAGAATAGAACAAAAGGTATTCGAAACAAAATTATCATGTATCATAATCTGTAGTTAAAAGAAACTGACTACTATTTTAGGTTGAGATTTTACTAACAGATACTTTCACAGTTTCACTTTCATAGACCCTGATATATACGACAGCATCAACATGTAGTCTTAAAAGTCCCTTTTTCAAGCTTATCTGACTTTGACTTTTCAATTCGTCTCAAACAAGTCGTGTAGGACTATTAATGATAAATTTGGGCTTGTACACAAGAGGAGAGTTGACTGCACACAAACCCAATGGGTTCATCCAAGATCCAATTGGTACAGGAGAAATAGCCCATCAAGTAGTTATAACGTTAGCCTCTCTCTAATTCTTCGATGTACAATGACATGTAAGCTATTTTCCAACAATTAATACTCTAACATAAAGACACAATCAATGGTTTATTTTCATTTACCATTCCATTCCAGGAATCATACACATCCAACACAAGCACTCTTCCAAAAATAACAAGTTTTTAGCACTAATAGCAGGCACATGAATATAATTATAGTCAAGAGACAGTCCATCTAGATATCTATAACATCCAGCTAATCATAACATTTGGGACAAACACAACTACCGGCAAACCCACCAATACATTAAATTTTTATTCCATAATTGCACATGGTGATAAAGGCAAAAGACACTTCTTTTTAGCATTTACTAGCACTACAGTAGGCAAACACTCACAAGATAGTGTAATAATATTTGGGTTTTAAATCTGAGGACAACAAGGAATTGTAGTTACCTGGAGAAGACTTTGGAGCAGACCCACTTGAAGGAGTAGCTTTAGATGAAGATGGAGCAACAGCTGAACAGAAGAAGAAGATTCAATCAAACATTCAAGTCTTGGAAAATTAAATTAGAAAACAAAACAAAAATTAAAACTTACAGCATGTTAATTGAATCATAATCATAAATACTAAAAATTCTTAAGAATTGGACTAAATTTACCCATAATTTAAAAACAATTTAGCAAATTAAGAATTGAATTGTATACTAAAGCTTTTCCTTCAGCTAACCCATTTGTCGTTCCCTGACTCAATAATTCATGATCATTAGATTTAATTCAATGTTTTATACACATCAGCCTTTCGATAATTTTATGGAGTATCAAACATACAAAGATCATGAGGCTTTGAAGGTGATAACGGATTAGAGTGCCGATATGAACAAGTTTGCTAACGGTAAGCTGTATCAACCGGCTGTATTACCAAATACTAGCGTTTAGATGCATCTAAACCATCAATTAGTGACAAAATACCTAACACCCAAAAATATCAGTACTAAATTATAGGAATTACGAACAGGATCGATCAAAAACACAAAAAAACCCTAATTCAAAAGAAATGAATTAAATAGTCAAGATGAGAAGAAGAAACAACCTTTGCAAAGAGTTGAGGGATCTTTAATGGTATCAACATGACAAAGAGTGATAAGATTGAGGGCATGAGTCACATTGATACCAAAATTCTGAATCACAGTTGGATTATTGTAAATACCGCAAAGACAATCTTTTTCATTAGTGACAACTGACTTTAATGGAGTACAGCAGGTTGCCGGCGGCGTTGTGGTGGAGTTCAAGTAGCTAAGACATGAAGTTAACTCTGTTGCGCATTTCGGTATTTCTTCTGAACTTTGCGCTGCCGTTAACGCCACCATTGATGATATCAGCGCCACCATTAGAATCATCGCCGCTGATTTAGCCATCTTTACTGATCACTGTGAAGGAAGAACTGTTATTTGTTTCTTTCTCTCTCAAGAAGAGTCAAGGGGTGTCGTTCAGAACTTTGATTTTCACGCGTGTTTTACTTGTTCTTTAACGGAATTTATAGGGCTTTCCTTACAATTAGGCCATCCTTACTCATGACCTAAAAAAAAAAAGTTATGTTAATATTTTTCAATTTTTCTCTCTCCTAAAATTTCATCTTTCAACCTAATTTTATTAACAATGACCTTTTTAAAAGGTCATCATCCTCTCTTTCTTACTTTCTTTCTACCCCACCATAATTTCTCTCCCTTAATTTATCTAACATTTATCTTTATTTTTTTATAATAATATTTTCATGTACAAAGTTAATATAATCGATTAAAATAGATCTACTATTTTATAATTAAAAAAATTATTCTTTTAATAAAAATAATATTTTTTAATAAATATAAATATAAATATAATTTTTAATAAATATTTTTTAATATTTAAGAAAAATTCGTTAACTTTAAATAAATATTACAATGCACATACATAAAATAAATACACAAATTAAAAAACTAAAATTTTAAATGATACATTAATTGCGGTTCTCTCCAAACTTTTGCCAGATATTTTCAACCAAGTCATCTTTTAAGGATAAATATGTTTGTCGATCTTCAACATCATCCTTATTTGTCAAGTATCGATTGATATCAACAATTCTATCTGTGTAATACTCAAAGTCATCATTTAATCCACTTGTACCTTCTGATTGACCTTTTGGGCGATCTCCCATGAACTCTCTACCATCAGCATAGTGTGTATATGTATCTCTTTCTTCTTCCACTATCATATTATGCATAATTATACAAGAAGTAATTATATCAGAGAGTCGTTCTTCATCCCAAGCAAGTGAGGGCTTTCTAATTATTGCAAATCAAGCTTGCAACACCCCAAATGCTCGCTCCACATCCTTTCTTGCTGCTTCTTGATGTTGGGCAAATAACCTTGCTTTTGCTGTTTGCGGTTCAGTAATAGACTGAATAAAAGTAGCCCATTTAGGATAAATGCCATCAGTGAGATAGTAAGTCATGCCGTATTGATTTCCATTCACCGTGAAATTGACAGGTGGTGCCCTTCCTTCAAACAAATCAACTAAAAGAGGTGATCGATATAGCACGTTGAGATCATTATATGAACCTGGCATCCCAAAAAAGGCATGCCATATCCATAGGTCATGATTGGCGACAACTTCAAGAATTAATGTTGCAACACCAGCTCGGCCTTGATATTGCCCTTTCCATGCTGCTGGGGAATTCTTTCACTCCCAATGCATGCAATCAACATTACCAATCATGCCAGAGAATTCTCGTTCTTCACTAAAGGCTAATAATCTCGTCAAATCTTGTGGTATTGGTTTTCTCAAATAATGTTGCCCAAATTGGTTGATTATTCCCTTTGTGAAATGACAGAGTGCTTTTCGTGCTGTGCTTTCGCTAATTCGGAGGTACTCATCAACTTGATCAGCAGCCACCCCGTATGCTAGGATACGAAGAGCTGCAGTACACTTTTGTAAAGCACTTAGACATTTTCTACCAGTTGCATCAATGTTGGTAGTGAACCATAGATCGTTGCTGGAGACAGCTTCCATTATCCGTAAAAATACATGTTTCCTCATCCTAAACCTACGTCGAAACAATCGAGAAGAATATGTAGGATTTTCAGCAAAATAATCATTAAATAGTTGGGAATGACCTTTTGAATGGTCTCTTTGAATTCGACATTTTTTTTTTGAATTCGACATTTTCAGCAAAATAATCATTAAATAATCATTAAAAAAGAGTATTTTCCTCACCAATCTCTATATACTTTTTCTTTCTATCACATTAAATCTAGAAATATTTTAATTTATTTCATCAGAAAAATAAAAAAAATTCTTCATTACTTTCTCTCTCCTACTTTTTTTACTCTATCACTTTTTTTTACTCTCTTAGTTTTTATTTTAAACTTATTTTAGATGGTAGGACCCTCATGAGAAAATACTAAAAATTCCCACTCACTAATAGTTTTTTTTATAAACATTTGCATATTTTTTTTGGATTTTTAGTAGTAGGAGTAAAAACCTCACAAAAAACTCCCGGTCAAAGAAACCACACCAATGGAAGTGGTCTAACAATTTTTAGAGAAATTCGTTCTTTTCATTTAACATTATTTTTTATTATAAATTATTCCTTTTATGTTGGGAAAAGTCTTGTAAAATAGTGGAGTATATGTTTTTCACTTCACAAGTACAATCAAGTTCAATTATTGAGAAATACTTATAATTTTTATTTTTTTATCTTCACGCATATTAAAATTAAAAATTTATAATTAATCACCGTGATTTGTAAATCAACACAAAAAGACAAAATAAATATCAATAATGTAAACATAACAAAAAAGATAAATTAAAATCCTAAAAGCCCCATACTATTAAATTCTTACACATATATTTTAATATTTACTTAGACCACCTCCATTAAAATAATATGGACTAAAATCTATACAAGACTTTTTGCCTCATTTTGCATTATTTCTATTTTTAAATAATGACCCACTATTTTTTTTTAATCTCATTCATACATTTTAAATATTTTTTAATCTCATCAATGCAATTTGATCTCTTTCTTTATTTATTATCAAATTTCTCATTTTCCTTTGAAAAAAATATTGATTTTCTCTTTGCTACTATTCTAAAGGGCAAAGAAGTATTTTAGATTCAATTATAAGTGTATGGCAAATAACTTTTGGTGATGCTATTGACTAGTTTGAATTACAAGGAGTGAAGATGACTTTGAATGAGAATCTGAATAAAATCTGAATTGATCTACGAAATGTAATTTGATTTGATGTTGAGGAAATAAATTATGATTGTAAATTTGATTTTATTGTTAAATGTTCAAATTTGATTTAATCTGACATCCAATTTCAACTATGCAAATATTTTCTAAGGTTGATATAAACAAATAAAAATGACAATTTTTTCTTCATTCATCATTGATGAGATATAAGTTCTTATCGTAGAAGCCTCTTTATCCAATAATTTTTTTTTGTGTGTGTGCTTTCATGTTTTAAAGTAGAATTCAGGCAAATTATTGTTTTATTGGGTATAAGATGAGGTAAATTATAATATAAAGATCACATATATTACCATGGATAATATTCGGAGAGCTGAATAATATGAAAATACAAATAAGAGAATTATTTGAATGCTCGAACGAGAGAAGAATCCCAAGAGAAGTGAAGTCTTAATTATCCAAACTTGCGGGAAATACGTTGTATGTTGTGAGGTTGTTACCATAAGGAAGATTTCTTGGGGGCGATGCCCCAAAACTCTTCTGACACTCAAGTTAAGTCACATGATTTGAAAATAATAAGGTGAACGATTGTAATGGCGAGGACAAAGAAAAAGTTGTTTGGCTTAGATTTCGCATGGGCTAATCTAACACATAACATAACATTAGCCACATGTACAAATGGAGATTATGAAAAGGCAGTCGGCTATCTGAATGATAAAGGTCAAGTATAAACTATAAAGTAACTTTTGATAAGTGGTTGCCTTGCTACATTTGTTTATGGGCTTTGGTAATTAAAATTACAATGGGATTCTTAGAATAATTTAGCCAAAATTCACAATTTAAGATTATGTTGAACGATTATTTGCGTGTTTTATATCTTTAAACACTTACAATAATTTTATATCTTTAAACACTTATTTTGATTTTCGTTTGCTTTAATGTCTTCCGGTGACGATGAACATTTAGAATAATTTAGCCCTTAATTCCCAATCAAAATAATTGACGCCAATTCTTAGCTTAGGGGCTAATTTTGGTCTACTTTCATATCCACGATGATCAATACTCAAAATAATTCGGTCAACGATTGATTTAGAGTTGAAAAGGTCCAACTTTTAGCCCGAGCTAAGTTTGATTGAACCAAATCTGATTCAAATTCGATTTTTTTGTCATTTCTAACTGAAAATATTGACTGATTTGCTAATTATTAAGACATCTGTTTAAGTCAATTATTATGAAAAAACTTAGTAAAAAGTCAATAGATAAACTATTTATAAAAATTTTTGATTTTGGCTAAAAGAAAATCAATTTTATCAAATACTTTTTAAAATTGTTTGACCAACCAAATGCTCAAGGTATAATCAAATTTAGCAAATGCTATCGTTACACTTTAATTCAAGGCCAAATAAAATATAATCAAACTCAAAAACATAAGTCAACCTCTCATTATGATACATGTACTAAATAGAATGGCGCAAACTTAATTTTTTTTATATAAAAATGTTAATTTTGATGTTATAGATATTAATTATGATATCAAAGTGAACTATTTCAATTTAAAGCATATATATAACTTTAATTGATCAATTAATAAAAAATTTAATTTTGACCTCAAAGTGATCAATTCTAGTATTAAAGTGATCAATTTTTTTCTTACAAGTTTGTAACCTTCAAATGAATTGATTATAATTTTTTTTAAAGTTTTCAATTTCGATATTAAAGTGATCAATTTAGATTTTAAAGTGATCAAATATATATATAAAAAAATGATCAATATAACATTAAATTGGACAACGTTAACTTAAAAACTAACAAGTTTAAAAATAATCAATTACAACTTTAAATTGATAAGTTGAAGCTTATAGTGTTAAATTATAAGTCATTATAGGGATAAATTATTACTTATAATCTTAAACGAGTTTATTATAATCTTAAAATGATCAATTATAATCTTGAAGTGGTTATTTATGACCTTTAGGTTATAAATTATAGATGATTGGTTATAACTTTTAAAGAAATCAATTTTGAACCTTAAAGTTATAAATTATGACCTTAAGTTGAGAAATTATTAATTACATAATGTAAAAAATTATAATTGAAATGATTAGACTATTAGTTTAACGATAAGACGGTCTCTCACAAGACATACTAGTAAACAAAAGCATTTTAACAATAATCATTGCTTGCAATTGGCTCTAAGGAAATAGGCCCATTTGCATTCACATTTGGTTTGTGCCTTTTGCATAATCATGAGGGTAAGAATAATGGCCTTTCATTTGCACGCCAATTTGTCTATAATAGTCCTTCAAGATATCCTAACTTGTCATATTTGTTCACACCTAGTCCAGTCCCGAATATCCTTTATTTAGTGAGGCAATTTTTAAAGTTAAATTAGTTTCGGTTCGATCAATTTCAGTCGGATGCATTTTAGTTATGATAAAGTCGAGTTTGAGTCGAATCAACCCAACTAATAAAATATGTTTAAAATTTTTAATTGTAGCATCAACATTTTTGTTAAAAATATATTAAATAATTTTATTTATAAAGACCAATATACGAATTTTAAGGCTATAAAAAATTATTAACTTAGAATATAAAAATTGACTCAAAATATAGGGGATCTCAACTAAAAATAATGAGGCCAAACTCAAAAAGTTGACAAAATTTTAGAGAAAAATTACCTAGAATAATCTATTTTTTACTCGATTTTTCTATAATAATCCCAACTATTGATTAACCATGAATAATCCAAACTTTGAATAATATTTACCAAAAGTGTACTATCGGCATTAACTATAGATTTTGGTAGGTTAGTTTTAACATTAAGAACGAATATCACATCAATTATAACAACAGCCAGGCTACCCAACCCATTAAACCTTAATGTGCAGTACTTACTGTATTCTTAATTGCTACACACATTATCCTTAACACTTACTTACAATATAATTAATGTCCACCGAAGAAGTACTTAAAATGCCTACTTACAATGTTCTTAATGCCTACTGAGAAAGTTAGCCTATTTGCCATATCCTTAATGTCTACTTATAATATCTTTAATACCTACTTACAATATAGTTAATGCCCATCGAGTAAGTACTTAAGTTTTACAATATTTTAAATGCCTACTTACAATATTCTTCATGCCTACCAAAAATCTTACTCTATATTTTTCTTTTTGAGCCACCAGTTGGTCACTTAAAGAGACCGTCTCTCACAAGAATTTGTGTTATAACAGTGGTGTATCATGCGTTAGCAACTTATAGAAACAAAACACTCCCTTTGTTTCATTTTAAATGTCCCATTTATTTTTGCACGTTTGCCAATGCACTAATTCAATACTTAATGCGATAATTGTGTATAAATAAAAGTTATAAACACTAGATATTAATAAACCTTATGTTGAGACGAATCAAATAAAATTTCATTTGACTATATTTTAATGCATGGATCAAGAATAAGATACAAATTAAGAGTGATTGATGAATAGAACTCAAAAGGAAATAGACATTTGAAAAGAAACGGAGGAAGATATAAATAAAATAATTATTAGTAATACATGTATAAGTACGTAAAGGTCAAAACAATACAATCAATCATCAAATAAGAAGATTAAAATTAGAAAAATTCCAGGTGGTAATTCTAAATTATCGGCTTTTTCATGTGGTAGAAAAATATTTTTTTAATCCACATGGTAACCTTAAACTTCTAACTTTTTCACGTGGTAGACAGAAGTGAAGTGTTTTTGTTAGTTTTACGCTATTTTTTCCAAAAATAATAATTTTTTTCAAAAAATAGACGTTGCAATCACCCTAATTGGCCACATAGTTCGTAATCCAATCATAATGAGTTCTTAATTTAACCAAAGACTTAAAATTTTGTCTACCATATCAACTAGTGAGAAGCTTAAAGTTACCACGTGGATTTATTGTCTACCACGTAGAAAAGCAAAAATTAAGAGCCACCCAATAAAATTTCCCTTAAAATTACAACAATATAATAAGAGGAAAAAGGAAAGTCAACGTCATGTTGAAAGAAGTAGTTAATAGAGCATGAATCCTGCCAACAACAACATTAAGCTGGAGACTGGTCCTGTCCATGAAACGCTGCTCGCAGCATTGCTTCCTGCACAAAGATAACGATGTTATCAATTATTCGGATGACTACTTTGTTACATGTATAAGCACATATGAGAAAGTGTTAGGAATTATTTATCTCATATCAATGAATTAAAAAGACGAGCACAAATACTTAGGTGCAATCGCGCATATATACGGCCATTTATTATTGGGCTTAGTATTGTATTTGGCATTTACGGACTTGAGTAGTTGTTAAACTTAAGCTTTGAAATAGGTCATTTAAGACTTAGAATAGGCGTTTTAAATTTAGGAATTGTTTTTTTTAAGGCTTGGAAATGCCTTTATCATTTGAGTAAGTAAGTATAGTATTAAAGCTTGATTGTCTTAGAATTGCCTTTTTTTAGGCTTAAAATTGACCATTTAAGACTAGGATGACATTGTGATTTGTGAAGTCTGTAGTAGATATTGAACTCAAACTCTTGATCAATAAGCCTTTTAAGTCCTAAATTGGTTTATTAAACCTTGAAATTGTCATTTTAAGGCTTAAAATGGATTATTTAAGACTTAGAATTTAATATTTTAAAATTTAGAATATATGTTAAACTTGTGTTCTCGAATATGTCTATTAAGGCTTGAAATAAGCCTTTTGAGTCTTGAAATAAGCCTTGTATTATATAATCACTTGAAAGTTAAAACTATTATATTATTATCAGTTATAGTCTTCAAACAACTCTTCACCATTTTTAACCATCATCATCATCATCAAATACCTTCATTTCCACACAATTTTCTTCACCATTATAATATCTTGTATTTGCATAAGATCAAGAAATTTTCTGTATTTGCACGTCTATCATATTATCAATTGTAATCATTAAACAATACCCCTCACAATTATTAACCATCATCATCATTAAAAATCCTCTTTCCCTTTAAAATTATCATTGTCATCATCGTCGTCCTCCTCCTCCTCATCATCGTCGTCCTCCTCCTCCTCATCATCATCATCTTCGCCGTCATCATCATCATCACTCTCTGTAATGAAGCTTAAGATCATCCATTAACGTTAGTAATGGTCTTGATAAACCTTAGAGATCAGAAGACGAAGACGACCGGGACCAATTTTAGCAATACTCTCTTTCCTTGTATCAACACCATGATTATTTTACTCGACCTCCATTAATGGCAGTGAGTTTGAGAGATTTTCGATGATCGTGTTGCTAAGCGGATGAAGATAGCGTTTTGTTCAATTGATTTTTCTGTTACGAGGGAAGAACAAATGGACTGAACTTTAGAATTATTGGTCGCATACATATATCCACCGCACGAAAGATTTCCTGAATGACGAGTCAATTACCCCATTGCCATATGGTCTACTATAACCAAAAAGACACCGGCACTTTTTATTACTTGCTTTCAATTGGTTGAAATTAATTGTTCTAATTTTTATTTTCACGAAATTTAATATATTATTTTGATGAAAAATAAAAAAAATAAAAGTTGATATTATGAAAATTTACATTTAGATGAAAAAAATTAAAATCTTGACTATATTCTTTCTTATAGATAAAATGGGTATTTGGCAAATGAATGATAACTGGTAGGTGGTATCTGATTAGAGGGGTTTATTGGACAAATTGATTTTATCAATTGATTTAACAAGCTGATTTCAAGCCCGGTGCTAGGAGAAACTTGTTCAAAATAACTTATTCATTGCCAATAAGATGTTGGAAAAATTACCTAAAATACTCCAATCTTTTCATGATTTTTCTATAATAATCTCACCAATTGATTAACCATGATTAAAATCCCAACTTTAGGGGTATTTTACTAGAGTAAAAACACGAATAATCAGATGATCTGCTATAGTAGGTAATACCAAAAAAGTAAATTAAAAATTAATGTAAAATTAGAGAAATTTTTTTGAAAATTTACGTAAAAAAAATTTGAATGATGAAAAAAATCAGAAAAAAAAAAATATTTTAATATTTTTTTCGACATATTAGATTAATTTATCTTTTTTTTTTTATAAAAAACTAAAACTTGTAATAGCAAGTCATTTGCTTACCAGGTTAACTCTTGGCAAATACACCATAAAATTTGGATTATTTATGGTTAATCAATATGTGAAATTATTGTAGGAAAATCATGAAAATGTTGGATTATTCTAGGTAATTTTTCCTAAGATGTTTTAACAAGCTAATTTATCAAACACTAGCTAATAGCTAGCATTAGATGATTTGATTAGTCAACCCTCTATTTGCACCAAAATAAATTAATTAAAATAGCTATATAAGTCATTTTATTAAAAATCCCTAAAGAATACATAAGTAAAATAATATGAGTTGAATAATAATATATATTCAAATGTAAAACAGTAAATATTATAAAAGACGAATAATAAAAAATAAAAATTACTTTTAAAAAAATCAATTTTGACCGTTTTAAAACTAAAAGTCCTTATTTGGATTAATATTTAAAAATCTCAATTTAGAAGGCATTTTATTTCAGAGCACTCAACTAGTTGTTAACTTGGATAAAAGGTTGAAATTGTCGTATTGTCATTTTACTAGCTCACCGAATAAAAAAATAAAACAATTTTTTAAAAAAAAAGAAAAAACCAAACAATCGTAACCCATAAAACTGTAACACCCCGGCTTCTCGGACAACCAGTGTCTACTTATGGAAACTGTAGACTGGCCCTACAGGCCAACACATGCGCACCTAGGAAAACTTCTCAAGAGACCATCCATCCTAAGATTACTTCCCACCAAGCACGCTTAACTGTTGAGTTCTTAGCAAATGGACTCCCATGAAAAAAAGATGCACCTTAATGATATGAGTAGTCTATCAATCATTTTTCAAGCTAAATTCGGGGCATCACACTCACCCCCACTTAGGATTACAACGTCCTCGTTGGGCTGTAGTTTTAGGATCTTTTTCCTTGCTAGGTGCATTGAACACATGATCAGTCCAAGTTGCAGGGTTGTTTTGATACCATTTGTAACACCCCGGCTCCTCGGACCATTGGTGTCTACTTATGGAGATTGTAGACTTGTCTCACAGACCAACACAAGTCTTTTCAGCGCACTTTGACCTCACTCGTGCGCACCCAGAAAACTTCTTAGAAGGACATTCATCCTATGATTACTCCTTACCAAACACGCTTAACTGTGGAGTCCTTAGCAAATGGGCTTCCATAAAAAGAAGATGCACCTTGTTGATATGAGTAATTTATCGATCCTTTTTCAAACTAAATGTGGGGTATTTGAAAAACTTTCACCGTCTCCATAACCACCACCCCCATCTCTCTTCTCCTCCTAAGAAAACCACCATTACAACCTCGCCACCAACATAACCCCATCTTAAATGAAGAGCCGACCACCACCATCAATTGTTTGGAAAACACCAAAAACCACCAAATCTATCACATGCGACAATCTAGATGAGATCTTTGGCCTTTGTCTAGCGTTGAAGTGAGGGTCAGAACGCAGAACTCACCTCCACAAAATCTACTACATATGCCGCCACGACTTTTCTTGCATTTCAATTAGGAGTGCAGTGTTTGGGTAGACGTGTAGATGTGATGTATAGTGGCTATTGGGGTAAGGATGAGTGTTAAGAAGGTGCTGTTGGGTGGATTTGTGGGTGGGTTGCAAGGGTGGAGTCATTTTGATTGGCGGCTAGGGGTAGAGGGGAAGTTGTTCAAGGAAGGATGTGGCTAGAGATGACAATGAATTCTGGACCCGATCTATTCGTGGATTTGAATTTGTTTTGGCATATTCGGGTCCTATATTTGAGCCAGTCGGATTCGGATCCATAAAAAATTTGACGGATCTGGATCCGGATCCGGGTATTGAATAAATATCTAGATTCGTGGATCCTTCAAAAAAAAAAGGTTCTGCATCCGGATCCACTTGGGCTCGGACCAAATCCAACCCTTTGCAATCCCAGTGTTTGCTTGCTGAGAGGAGGAGTACGGTTAATGTGTTTTTCTTTGTTTTTGTTATTTCAGAAATTACAAATAAAAATAAATATAAAAGTAAACATGTTTTATCTTTTGTAGATCATTTAAGACTTTAAACATAAATTATCATCAAAATTTAAATATTTAAATATTAATCTCAAATTAAATTTTTATAATTACATGACGTAAAATTAAAATTTTACAAATAAATTTCCCAAATAAAAAACCTTAATAAGTGTAGAATGAAAAAGCTGGATGGGTTAGTTACCTTTTGCTATAGTTGAAGTTGTAGGTCCACCCGCCTCTGAAGCTGGAGATGAAGCTGAAGCTGTAGGACCACCAGCTACTGGTGTAGGAGTTGTAGAAACTGCTTGTCATGTGATGTGAATCCAATAAGTTAGACAAATTTTTCTCAAAATTTAGTGTTATTAAATATTGCCAATTAAAAATAGGTATGACTATGATTTGGTTTGATTCGTGTTTAATTAGACTAAAACCAAGAACTATTAATTTTTGGTGGATTCATACTCGATCCGAATCCTTATGTTAGGTGGGTCTAGAATTCTAAATGAGTCTTGATTTGATTATTCATATACTTAAAATTTTGTACATATTAAAGGTTTCATACTTTCATTAGTACTATAATGAGTCTATGGGTTATGTATAACTCTAAATTGAATCCAAATATTATGTCGAATTTAGAGCGAGTGTGACGGATCTAGCAGGTTTGGATCTTTAACCAGTCCAAAGAGAGGGTTTGGTGGGTCTAGGTCTGAAAACCCTAGTCCTAGACTCGGACCCTTTTATTTTTTGGACTAAAACCAAATTCGGTTCCACCGTATCACAATAAATTAGACCTATTTTTTGGACTAAAAACCAGAATTCGGTTCCACCGTATCACGATAAATTAGACCCAAAGTATAGACTTTTAGAGGTGGATATGGGGCGAGTCTAATAGGGTCTTGGACACATAAGGCCATGCCCATGACCATCCTTAATCACAAATTATATAATAGTCTTTTATATGGCTATTATACAAGTTATGAGATGGATATGTACTATGCAATTCTAAGTCTGTGAATGACTATTTATTTAGAAATTTAAAATTGACTTACATTTTATATTTAGTATTTAGCAAAAAAAATAATTTATATTTCAATTTGAGCTACTTTCAGCTTGTTTTTTTTTTTTTGAATTACAAGGAAGGCTAGACTAAGACGAATCTACAACAACGAGATCCGAAATCTAAGTCGGACCAAACCATATTACAAAAACTAGTAGCGCACCATCTAACAAGCCGATGGGCAACCATGTTAGCCTCCCGAAACAGAAGACAAAGGAAGCATGCGAGATCCCACTAGAAATGGTTAGAATATTGTCGATAAGGACTTGATTATGAGCAGCACGAGAAACCTTTCCATTCAAAGCCTCGATCACCACCTTAGCATCCCCTTCGAAAATACAATGCATCCACACGAGGGACTTAACCAACTGCACAGCCCACAGGAAGCCTCCAATTTCAACACGCTCTACCCCGTAAAAAGGCCAAACAGACTTCGAAGCCGCCATAAGAACACTACCTTCGATATTACGAGGAACGAACCCAATACCCACACGATCAGCGCTAAAGTCGACAGTAGCATCAACGTTAATTTGGATGAACTCAGAAGTAGGACGCTGCCATTTAATATTCCCACGCCTACAACTCCGCCCTTTACTCGAGTTAGCCTTCTCGTATTCCGCTAACATATCTCTGGCTCTAGCAAAACATACATCTCCAAATTTGCCAAGCACACATACCCACGAGCTCCATATTCATCGAATGCTTCAGCCTCAAGATCACAACAAACCATTCCTTGAAGGAGTCAATATTGTCATCAAAAGGGAGATCGGGAATCCACTTCCAAACCATTTGAGCCTAAGGACATTTTTTAAGCACATGCATATTATCCTACACACCACTACAACGGGAACAACGACTCATTCCCTCAATACCCTTACTACGAAGGTTCACACCATTGGGAAAAATATCACACAAGGCGCGCCATAGGAATATTTTTGCCTTGGGAGGAATGTTAAGACCCCAAACAGCTCTCCAAACAGGATCTGATCCTGAGGAGCAGGAAGCCATCTCACGGCTAGGCTGAGCAATCCTATAAGCATACGGAACCCCAAACAAGCCAACCGAGCTAGCAATCCATCTCAGATTATCACCATCATGAGAAATTCCTATTGGATTATTAAGAACCCAATCAACATCTATAGGAAGCAAAAGATCAGTTATGATATCCTTTCGCCAAGTAGGCGTAATAGGGTCAATAAAATAATCTACAGTAACATCTTCAAGCGACCCTCTACTCGGAGATATGAGCTTCCCAGAACAAGGCCCAAAAAGCCAAGCATCTTTCTATAGGCGGATAAATTTACCATCACCAATACTTCATCTAGACCCTGCCAAAAGAATATGCCTTGAACTTGAAATACTCCGCCACGCAAAACTAGGGTTAAGGCCAACCTTAGCATCCCACAAAGAAATATTAGGATAATATTTAGCTTTAAACGACTTAGCCAAAAGGGAGTTAGGATGGCAGTGCAACCTCCATAACTATTTTGCAAGTAAGGCTAAATTAAAGTTCACATAATCCCTAAAACCTAAACCCTCTTTACACTGTGACCGAAAAACCTTCTTCCAAGCCTTCTAGGGAATACCACGATCCGAATTAAACGTACCCCACCAAAAGTTACGAATAATACTAGTCACTTCATTGCAAAAGGAAGTCGGGAGCTTGAAACAACTCATAGCTTAGGTAGGGATAGATTGAGCAACTGCTTTAATGAGCACTTCTTTACCTGCCTTGGATAGAAGCTTCTCTTTCCAACCTTGAAGCTTTTTCCAAATACGATCCTTAGGTTGGAAAAAGAAAACCTTTTGGATCTCAAGAAAACCGTAGGAAGACCCAATTATTTATCATGACTTTGAACCTCCTTAATGCTCAAAATACTGCTCAACCGTCTTATATGGTGCCCTTCTAAGCATTTATTTAAAGAAACTTCACACTTATCTAGGTTAATCTTCTGCTCTAAGAGAGCTTCAAAAATAGAAAGCAAATCCCTAATAGTCCGAGCTTCATCAATATTAGTCCGAGCAAAAATAATGCAATCATCGGCAAAAAACAAAATGAGAAATCTTAGGAGCATTGCGCGCTATGGAAATACCATGGAGAGACCAGTGCAAAATAGCTCTCTTAATTAAAGCCCCAAGCCCTTCAAAATATAAAAGAAACAAATAAGGGGAGATAGGATCCCCTTGCCTAAGACCTCTGCTAGGGATCCAAACATCGGTCAGCTCACCATTCACCACAAAAGAATAAGATACCGACGTGACGCAAGCCATGACACAATCAATCCAATGACTAGGGAAACCCAACTTTGCCATCACACAAGCTAAAAAGTCCCATTCCATCCTATCGTAAGCTTTGCTCATATCCAACTTTAGAGCCATGTACCCTCTCTTCTTTGCATGATTATGATTCATAAAATGAAAAACTTTTGAGGAAAGGAGAATATTATCTGTAATCAAGCAACTGGGCACAAAAACACTTTGGTTATCGTCAATAATCGAAGGAAGAACACATTTGAGCATGTTAGCAAGCACCTTGGAGATCAACTTATAAGAGACATTACACAAACTAATCGGCCTGAGATTCTTCATTTCACAAGGATTAAGAACCTTGGGGATAAGGGCCACATTCGTGTGATTAATGCCTTTCGGTAGAATACCCTCATTTAGGAAATCCAGAGAAAATCTGTAGATATTATCACCAACAAGCTCTGAATGTTGTTTATAAAAGAGAGCAGGAAAGCCATCCGGACCCAGAGACTTACAAGGATGCATAAATTCAAGGGCCGCAACAATTTCATCACGAGAGAAAGGCATAAGCAAAGAATCGACTATAGATTCAAAGACACGCCTATCAATCATATCAATTTGACCCAATGAGATAGGAGTTCGAGAAGAATAAAAAAGATCCTCAAAATAGCACGTAACCAACTAGCCCATAGCCTCAAGATTGGTGTGAAGGATACCAGTACAATCTTTAAGACTTTTAAACTATTACGCTTTCTCCTAGCAGCCATTTTAAAGTGAAAGTAAGAGGTGTTCTTGTCCCCATCTCATAAAACAAAAGGATGACATCTTTGCCACGCCGAAGTTCTCCTAATTTCAGCCTCTACCTGCCTAAGTTCCTCCATCACAGCCGTAGTCTACACCATCTTCCTAACACGAACCAGACATTTCTTCAACCACCAAAGCCTCCTAGAAATAATACAATAAGCCTGATTACTCCAAGCTTTTAATCGCTCACCACGCTCCTGAATAACACTAATCCAGTGATCCTGACATTTTGCTTTAGCCTTGTTCCAAAAATCTATGAGAGTATCAGGAAAAGACTCATTATGAATCCATTTAGCTTCATATCGAAATGATTTATCCGTGTTCAAGACAGGGGAAGCACGAAGCTCAAACTTTTGTACATTGAGCACTATCGAAAAATGATCTGAACCATCCCAGATGACATTATCAACCAAAGCATCATCAAAAATATGCCTCCAACTCGAGTTGGCTACACATCTGTCTAACCGTTCTTCAATAAAACCATCCGATCTTTTATTACTCCAGGTAAACTTATGCCCCTCTGATGTGCTCGTTTGTAGAGCACATTTATCTTCTCATTGTAGTGTCGAGTCTCGCGTTTTAAATGCGGTTTAGACACTTTATGCATGATTTTACCTTGTTCTTGTCTCCATGGTGTTTTGAGGTAATTTCAGGTATTTTCGGAGATTTCAAGGTATTTTACGTTGCGTACGAGACTTAGATGCTTTGATCGAAGATTAGACATGCACACCAAAGCTTTCCCAAGCATTCCAAGTCTTCCCCAAGGTCCCCGTAAAGTCTGGAAGGCATCCAAAGCTTCAAAAGAAGAAAATAGGCCAAGTAAAGAAACCATTCGGCCGAATGAATGCCCCATTCGGTCGAATGGAGCTGGATTCGGGCGAATGGATGTCTGCTTTGGGTGAATGGATCTAAAACATCAAAGAAACGTGCTAGACTTGCTGGAAACCCCGAATGAAAGCCCCAGACTGCGCGATTTCTTTTCTTCGCAAGCCAACTCCGAGGGATTTTAGGGCATTTTACCCCTTTTGTTTCTTAGCTTATAAATACCCCTCATCTCTGTAAAAAGAGGGGGATGCCTAGTTTGAGTGCATTTATGCCTCATTTTAGAACATCAACCCCTTTAATGCTTTCTCTAGTTTTTGCCCTAATATAAATTTGTAGTTCTTTATTTATGCTTTCATGTACTTTCATGTCACTTCATTTATGTAAGTTTATTTCTTTAATGCTTTGATGTCTTTATTGCTTTCCTCTATTGCTTTCTTCTATTGCTTCTCTTTAATGCTTTCATTTAATGCTTTCTTAGTTTAGATTTAATGCTTTCATGTTCTTCAATTCCTTTAATGCTTTCCTTGTTTATTGCTTTTACCTCTAGTATGTTAGAATAGTTTCTTTAGGGGTTTTAGGTTAGAGAAATCCTAGGTTTGGTCTTGTCTTCAATGTTTAGGATTAGGGTTGAGGTTGATGATGGTTGTTGATAGATATTCGATTCGAATCTTGTCCTGCCACTCCTAGAGAGACATAGGGCGACTATAGGTCGTTCGTGTGGCTTATAGGGTCACCAACTTCCTCTCGATATCTAGAGTGTCTTGATTGATTATCGTTCGAACTCCCTTGACCTAGCTTGCCTTTATTTCCAATAGACCATCCTAGGTTGGACATAGTCTACTCCCCGCTTGTCTTTCATTGTTGAGTTTTGCTTCTTATTCTTGTTATTAGTTAAGTTCACCCACCAACCAACCTTCCATATAACCTTCCCACACCAAGTCTTTAGTCTAGCATCCCTTGTCCTTGTGATTCGACCCCCGACTTACCATTATACTCGTTGTAGTAGTATCAGGGTGATTATAAATATTGATTGTATAACTTGGTTCTTAGTATTAACGACGTGCTAGACAACCGGTTATCACCCTTCGCCCCTAAATCTTAACTCTAGACACGTTCGAAAAGAATTTAAAGAATTGAAATCAACCCCAACACCTCCAAACTTTTCCTTAGCTAAAAGAATCTCATTAAAATCACCCCTAATCAACCAAGGAAGAGAGTTATCTTGCCCTAGCTCAGAAATCATATCCCATGTTCTGAATTTACTTCCTCCATCAGCCCAACCATATGTCCTAGAACAACGCCATTCCATTCCACTATCTTCTTTAATAATAAAGTCAATAACGTGGGAGTTCTTAGAGCAAACCGTCAAGGAAGTGCGAAAATCGCCAAACCTCCAGCCAGACAACCGCCTCAACACAATCACTATGTTCAAATCGCAAGTTGCATTGAATGTTTCGAATATCAGGAGCCGAACTTTTGGTCTCACTAAGAAACAAGACCTTCGGGGAATACTTGCGCACTAAGTCACAAAGAGAATTAGTCGAAGAGAGATTCCCCAACCCTCTAGATGAGAGAACTTGAGAATCAGTGGACTTGTGCTTCTTTATCACTAAACCCAAATCATCTATCTCTATAAGCTGTAGCATATTAGAATCATCATCACAATACCTTTTTTATTCCCACCATAATAGGTTTTAGGATCAAAGGATCAGACCCCCAAGAATCTTAAACAACCTTGTTCCATTTCTTCCTGCGCATTTTCGGCCCTTCACCATTAATCTTATCACTCACTGTTTCACCTAGAACAATGACAGCTAGGCCATGAGAGTTATCATCAACATGGGCCTCTGAACCAGAAATATTATTAACCGCATTGACTACCTCCTCCACGCAATCCCTAGGGCAAACAACAGAATCTGAAAGACCAACGCCATCATTCTTGCACTCCAAGTTATCATCAAAACTAACCCTATTGAGCAAAGAAGCCACGTTATTAATGACCTCCGAATCCACATGCGTTCTTGGCTCCATACATTTTGTGAAGAAGATTTTCCTAGTCGTCGGACAAGAAATATCAGACTCATCGTTTATCTCCTTCTTATAATTCTTGACTGACCTCCAAGGTGACGCACGCAACCAAATACCATACTTTGGATTCTTGGGATCCATAGAACCATCCACACGGTCCCTAACAGCATGCCCTAAACGCCCACAATTGAAACAAATATTGGGTAACTTCTCATACCTGACTATCTTGCCCATATAGGCAAATGGAAGAAACGTTGCTCCGAGGGTTTAGACGCTTGATCAAGATTACACAAATAACATTCCTATCAAAATGCTATGGTTGCGCCTTAAGAATTTTCTCCTTATCCTTCCAGTGATAAAATTGAAATTGAAAAAGATTCTTCCCAATGTTGCTAATATCAACTCCAAATTGAACCCTCCATATCCCCTTCATAGTAGAAATGAAGGCATTGGGATTAATTACCCACTTGGTCCAGACTTTCCCGACGAGACCCAATTCGACCCTTTTATCATCATCATCACTTCCATCCTCACACCAAGAAACGAGCTCCTTCTCCCCTTTAGCATCTCTACCATCCCCTTCCTCATCTCGAAACCCCTCATTGTCATGACAAGAACGACGATTTTTTGGCTCCAAACCCACCAAAGAAAAGATTTCCTCTCCAGAAACACCAGACCCCTCCATTAACAAAGACGAAAGAACATAAAGACAAAAGGAAGAGAAAGAAAGAGAAGAAATAAGGAAGTGACAAGAGAAAACAAATAAAAGACTCCATGAGGAAGACGAAGACTAGCACAAGGCTAGAGAAACCTTCATAGGAAAACTAGAAGGACAAAGTACTTCCAACTTGTTCTTAAAATAGTTAAAATTGCTAATTTAAAATGATTTCTTTTAATCATATCATCCTTAAATTCTTCATTTATAATTTCACAAATGAAATTTATTGATAACAAATTACTCTTGCATTGTTCAGAAACAAAAACTTATAGGATTTGTTTGGTTATGGTGTATATGTTGTGAAAAATAATTAAAAGCTATTTTAATTTAGCTAGATAAATTACTTCATAAGATTTTAAATCACACTTGTCTTATATAACAATTAATTCTTTATAAAATTTATCTCATTATATTAGGTTGTAATATCAAAATTGAAAAACACATCTTTCATGACTGATTGTCAAGGAATCAATTCAACCAAAAGCTTAAACTGATAGTTGATGATAAGTGCAAATATTTGCACTTATTTATATCATTTTATACTCCTTAATGATGGTCGTTGTTAGTAATTCCGTGATTATTTTAAAGATTTATGCTACTTTACTCGTTTTGGTTATTCATATTGATTTTGAGTGGTTTTGATTGTTTTAAGCATAATTCTTATGGTTTTAATGATGACGGAGTTTATTAAGGTGATTTTAGCTCGGTTGAAGATGTTCTACAAAGAAAATGAGCAAAAGAGTGGAAGAGTGTTTATAATGCAAAAGTTTTAAGGGGAAATTTGATACATGTCTACTCTTTTGGTTATAACTTTTGATAGAAAGATCATATTAATACAAGGTTTGTGTCATTGAAAACTAGACTTCAAGTGCTTTTCAACGGTATATTATATGTCCAATTCCAACAACCGAGAAAGAAATGGCGATAGTTTGAAGTTGCTGACAAAACACCGACTCGGCTTTCATGTTCTTTTTGGTGCAGTCGACTCGGGTTTGAGTCTCTGTTTTGCTGCACGGGATTTCTATCCCTTTAATCTTTGAATTAGTTTTTAGGGTTAAGTCCTTATTAGTATAAATAGGCCCTAAAAAATTGATTAGGGTTTCTTCTCCTTCTCTTCTCCTTCTTCCTTTCTTTAGACTTGATTTTACTTTTTTTCATTAGTTTAATTACTCTTAATTTCATCCTTTTATTATTTTTTCATTAAGTCCACTATTAATCTTTTTTTGAGCATTGTAAGTTTTCTTTAGTATTTAATTTTTGTTATTAATCTTTCTTCAATAAAATCTAGTTATTGTTCTTCATTTATTGGTTTTTGATTTAATTGTTGTGTTCTTGGTATTTAATTCTTGTTTCTCCTGAGATTTTGCATCATTTTCATACTTAGTCATGTCTAGTATCATTTTAGGGTTTGTGTTTATTGCTTTTACCATGATTAGTGAGTAGATCCATTTTCTAGGGTTAGGGTTTGAACCTATAATTCAAGTATGATTTGATTATTGAAAGTGTCTATGAAATTAGGATTAAATTGATTTAATTGTGCTAATAACCCTAAATTAAATATTGTTTATTGGACTAGTCAATAGAACTAGCGTGTGAGATTAGGATCAACTTTGCTTTAGGGCAAATTTTAGTTAAATTCTTATTAATTCATTCAATAAAACTAGCCTTTAAGAATTGAATTAATAGGGTCTAAATCTTATACTTAATCAACAGAGCGAGAGTTTGAGATTAACAAGATCATATTTAATCAACAATAATCCGACATTTTATACACACTACTAAGAGTTTGATCATACAAGAATTTAGGGGATTTCCGACACCATAGATCTTTTCATCATATAGTTTAAACCCACATTTTCATTGCATTATTAGTTTGTTAGCTAAACAACCAATCAAGCTATTTTTTATTCTTCAAGCAATATAATTAGTAGAAATTAGTAAGTTTCTTGTCCTAACTTTCTTGTGTTCGACCCTCGACTACACATACACCGTGTGCTTGCGGTTAAATAAAATTTGCACATCTGTTGAGGTTCTAGGATATGTTATATACTCTAACACGCCCGATCCATTGGGCTAAAAGTGTGGATGCGCACATACACTGAATATTCCACTTTAAATGAGGGATGGTTGAGATTCGAACCCTTGACTTCTTGTCACCTTGGCTTCTGATACCATGTCAAGGAATCAACTCAACTAAACGTTTAAGCTCATGGTTGAAGCCCCAAGATATGTAATATACTCTAACACTGATATCTTTAAGACTAAATATGTGTTCTCTTTTAGAATTTAAATATACATCGAGCCAACCTAATAAAGATGATCTCATCATTAAATCGTTTCATTTAAGAATTTGCGTTGAAAAAATAGCTAGGAAGCATTACCTTTTTTACAAATGTTGGGATCATTTGCAGCAGTAATATTACATTTAGAAGGGAGTTCCATAGCCTGAGTCATGTTAACATTAGCAGCCGCAGCAAGGCTTGGGTTTTGAAGAATGGAACAAAGGCACGGCAACTCTTTTTGGAACGCCTGCACAAGACGTCCACAGCAGATTTCTGGTGGGTTTGTGGCATTGATGAATTGTGCACATGGTATCAATGCCTGAATGCATGATGCATCATTTTGTGCTCCACCAGACTGTGTCCATGACACCATCATCACCGCTAATAATACTGCCATTATCATCACTTTCTGGGAGGCCATTTGGTATAATGATCGATCAGCTGATCTTTCAGAAAGTTATTGCAATGCAAATTTCTTTTTTTTTTTTTGTCTGGTTTGTCTACCTGTGATCTGTTTCTATTTAATATAAGAGATGTTTTGTATGAAGTAATAATTACAAATTGTTGTGAGAGACGGTCTCTTCGGGAGATGTATTAGATATATGGGGTAAATAGCCCAACTAATATAAATTAAAGAGAAAATAAAATTATGGACTTTTTGTTTTGTGGTCGTCTCTTTGACAGACAATTTCTTACGAGAGTAGCTGAATAATAATTTGTAGGGGAATTAACGTGTAAAGATAGAGACAAACAAATTATATATTAAGCATATTCCACAAAAAGAATTGGTAATTTGAGGGATTTTTAATTTGTTGTTGGCCGGTGTGTGACTAATCTTAGGGGCGGTTTGGTTGTTGGTGCCATTGTGTAAAAACGTTAACGGTCACGATTATGTTAAGGAAATGGTGATGCGATAATGGGAGTGTTGCAGTTATCTAAACGTTTAACTATCGGTCAAAACCATAATATATTCCTTGATAGGCCCATAACATAATTGTTTTACAATGCAACCAATGCGATGCGATGTGGCCTTATTTTTACGGCCTGGTTGCTATTAAACAGTGGTTTTAGATATGATTTATGATATGATTTTTTATGAATGTACTAATTCATTCTCATGGTAATGAAAATTTGATCATAAAAAACTTTTTTTTTTTTTTCTAATTTTCATTACCCCTAATACTACATTTCCAATTACTAGTGCATTGGAATGAAAGATCAAAATGAGTTGATTGAAGGAGAACAAACATTAAACTTGTAAAGAGACTTTTTCTAACAAAATTATACTAACTTTCTAATATTATTTCCACCATTTAATATCGATTAGCAAAAATACCATTAGCTCACAGCTGGACCCTTTGGTGTAATACATGTTAAACATAATAATTTCATTGAAGTGATAATGTTAAATAAGTGCATATCTGATTGTGTAGATACTGTGGATTATTCCAGCTCAGGAAAATACCGTCATCTACATATATAATGCCATGAATAAGTAATAACAAATTAAAAACAAGGACTAATTGGTGGAGCATGTATTAACAGCTCATTTGATACAAAATTGATATATCTAAATAATATAATTATATTACTATAAATTTCAGAAAGATATTGATAGATCGGTCTCTATGTGTACAAATTTTGTTAATTCTTTTAACACAAATTGCTGTGAGAGACGGTTTCTTCGAGAGACGCATTAGATATATAGGATAAATAGTTTAATTAACACAAATTAAAGAGCAAAATAAAAATGTGAGCTTTTATTTTAAGGTCGTCTCTTTAAAAAACAATCTCTCACAAAAATTACTTTTCTATTAATTGTTATCTTTTGGACATTTTACGAATATACAACATTCTTATTGACAACTTGCATCGGAACAATTAAAATTAAAGTTATTTATGGGTTAGATCCGAGATTAAAGATAACATAACTAAGAAGTAGTCTCTCAAATTCAGAGTCAATGTCCCATTTGTTTTTTAGACGCTATTTTCATTGTACTATTAATTTGTATTTATTTTTTAATCTATAAGTTCAAATAAAGTCAAGTGAGATTTTGTTTGATTCATCTCAATGTAAAGCTTATTAATATCAACTTTTATAATTTTTAACTATACACAATTAAAAATATTATGGATTAAATTAGTGCATTGACGGATATACAAAAAGCGAAATGAGACATTAAATTCAAATTGAAGGAGTATAGTTATACATACTAATAAAAATGTTAGAAAGTGACAAATGTCATCCTTATGGAGCCTTGACAAATGAATCAGAAATATTTCAGCGGATAATAGTCGATTACATTATATATTTACCTAATTTAGAATTTGTTAGTTTTTTAAATTTGAGCTAGATTAGAGAATGTATTTATATAGTTTATTATAGCAATTCTATATGTTTAACCTAGAATTTGATACATTTAATTGAATGAAAAAGTGATATATTCGATAAATAGTTTTTTAAAATTTGGTATTTAATTTTGGCTTAAATTTATGTATTGAATAAATTTAATCATGATAATACATATTTGCATTATTCATTAAAATTATATTTTTATATATTCCATTCTAATAAATTCATATATTTTACGTGTTTTTATAAAAGTTTAGTATAACTTAAAATGGAAATACTCTCTGAAGGCACTTTTGAAGCTGACTCAGCATCCAATGTCATCAGCTGACTCAACATCCTATGTCAGCGGCTGACTAGCTAGGTCAGAAGCGGTTGGATTCTGCCCCCAAGATTAATTTTCTTTTCCTTTGTTCCTACATTTTTAATTTCTAGTTTGAGATGAAGGACTTAGCCACTTAGGTGAAACCAATGTAATTCTTGAAATTAGATTGAGCAAGATAGAAAATGGCTATCCTTTCGGTCAATCATATTATGTAAGGAAAAAATTGAGAAATATGATTGCTTTGATTTGATTAAGGTTGATAGAATAATTTTGAGGGCTTAATTGAATTCCCGCATTCTATTCATTGACAAAATATATAATATAATGGTAGTTTCTAGATTACAATCACTCAAAAGATTATGATCAATTATTCCCTATAATTAAGGAATAATAATCTCTAGGGAATATCTCCTAATCATAATAAGGAAACTATTGAAATTATCCCATAATAAATATTATCACAAAATATCCTAACACCCCCCCTCAAGTTGGAGCTTCCGGAGTAAAGATGCCCAACTTGGACAACAAAAGATCAAATTATGACTTCCCGAGTGCCTTTGTGAAAACATCGGCCAATTGAGTATGAGTAGGAACATATGTAGGATCAATAAGACCTGCAGTAACCGCATCACGGACAAAGTGACAATCAATCTCAATATGTTTGGTCCGTTCATGGAAAACAGGATTCCTGGCAATATGCAAAGCCGACTGACTGTCACAAAATAATTTAATTGCTTTTGGATGTTGAACACCCAAACTCAAAAGTAAGCCCTTCAACCATTTTAATTCACAGGTGATCGCAGCCATGGAGCGATATTCAGCTTCAGCTGAGCTGCGTGAAACTGTATTCTGCTTCTTTGTTTTCCAAGAAATGGGTGACTGTCCAGGAAAAACTAACCACCCTGTCAAGGATCTGCGTGTTATTGGACATCCAGCCCAATCTGAATCATACCATCCCTCCAAAGTCAAGTCATTGTCTGATCTTAATAAAATGCCTTGACCGGGAGTACCTTTTTAGTACCGGACAACCCTTAAAGCAGCCTCCCAATGCTCCGTCCTGGCTTCATGCATAAATTGAGACAAAATGTGTACTGAGTGGGCCAAATCAGGTCTGGTAACTGCCAAATAAATCAATCTCCCAACAAGTCGACGATAAGGTTCAGGATCCAAGAGAACAACTCCAGTGGCTAGTCCAAGTTTATAATTTTGTTCAATAGGACAACTAACAGGTTTTGAGCCTAATAAACCTGTTTCAGACACAATATCAAGAGTGTACTTCCTTTGACAAAGAAACACATCGGAAGTACTACGGGCAACTTCTATGCCCAAAAAATATTTCAAAGGATCAAGATCCTTCATATGGAAATAGTCAGAAAGATAGGCTTTAAAGGTCTGCAAAGCGGCAGAATCATTCCCGGACAATATCAAATCATCAACATAAACAAGAACATTAATTTGAATCGAGTCGCTTGTATAACTGAATAAAGAATAATCAAAATAAGATTGAAGGAAGCCGTAATCTTTTAGAGCAGAAGCTAATTTGGCGAACCAACATCTAGGTGCACTGCTTGCTTTAAACCATATAACGACTTTCGGAGACGACATACCTTGTTTGGATATGATGACTCAAACCCGGGTGGAAGTTTCATGTAAACTTCCTCATCAA
Organism: Amaranthus tricolor; assembly: GCF_026212465.1. NCBI lineage: Eukaryota > Viridiplantae > Streptophyta > Magnoliopsida > Caryophyllales > Amaranthaceae > Amaranthus > Amaranthus tricolor. The sequence goes on along the minus strand of NC_080060.1, from coordinate 8,882,062 downwards.
GATCGCCATGTAAAAAGGCATTGTGAACATCCATCTGATGCAGTTCCCAGTGTTTAGAAGCTGCGATGGCAAGGAAAGCCCAGACTGTTACCATTTTGGCCACTGGAGCAAACGTTTCATTGTAGTCAATCCCTTCCGTTTGATGGTCACCCAAGACAACAAGCCTAGATTTGAGTCGTTCCACACTTCCATCAGACTTGTACTTAATGCGATAAACCCACTGACTTCCAAGAGCCTTCTTACCGAGAGGTAGATCTTCCATGGTCCAAGTGCCATTATTTTCAAGGGCACGTATCTCATCTTGCATTGATTTCCTCCAACCTGCATCCCGCATGACTTCTTTAAATGAACGTGGTTCCTTGCCCGAAAGTATTGCTGCAATAAAATTTCGATAACACAAAGAATAACTGTTACAATTTACATAATGTGCTATGGGATAAGGAGTACCTGAGGGATGCCGAGAAGTCAAAGTGTTCGGAGGAGATGGACTTTTCGTCAAGATAGTATGAGTGACAAAATCCTTATGTTTGACATTGGGAAATTTGGTCCTGAAACCACGACCCATATTGTTGTTTTGGGGATCTTGCACTTGCTGGGCTGCTGAAGATGTAGAAGGGTGGTCATTCTAAGCTTCAGGAGAAGTAGTAGGCTGGTCCGGTTCTTGGTTTGGTGAGTTTGGTGAGTTAGATGGGCTATGGGATAGATCTGGGCCTGACATTTGTGTGGATAGATCTGGAATGGATGGCTGGTTTGAAACTTGGGTGGTGGGCGTGTTGTTTGAGCGTGGAAATAGTGTGGGCCGGACTGATTCTTTAAGGCATTGGAAGAGTTTGGGTGGGAATTTGTTGATGGGTTGTGGTGTTTTTGTGGGGATGTTTGGGTTGGACTATTAATTTTTGAGGTAGTATTTTCGTTTATTATAGTTTGGGGTAGATGGTTATGAAGACCCAAATCATCAACAATACATTCCGCAAAGTCACAGCGCACATCCTTATGAATTGGCACAATAGTTTCAGGATTTATATTTGAAGTAATAGGATCAAGAAAGGGAAAAACGTCCTCAAAGAATTTCACATCACAAGACACAAAAAATTGTTTTGAGTCCAAATCAAAAAGTTTCCACCCCTTTTGACCAAACGAATATCCCATAAAGACACATTTACGACTTTTGCTAGCAAATTTATCACCCTTTGTCTTTTGGTTATGAGCAAAACAGAGGCATCCAAAAGTACGGATTGTTTCGTATGAAGGTGGGTTATTGAAAAGAATTTCATATGGTGTTTTATTTTGGAGTAAAGGAGTAGGTGCACGATTAATTAAATGAGCAGCAGCTAAAACACTTTCACCCCAAAAATAAATCGGTAAATTTGCTTGAAACCTTAATGCCCTTGCAACATTCAAAATATGTTTATGTTTTCGTTCTACCCGACCATTTTTTTGAGGAGTCCCAACATAGAATGTTTGAAATAAAATTCCATTGTCATTAAAGTAATCAAACGAACAATTAAATTCTGTTCCGTTATCACTTTGAACTACCTTAATAGTCTGGGAAAATTGTCTATCTATCATAGCCACAAACGACATAAACAATACGAAACACCTCTGTTTTATCAATAATCAAATAAAGCCAAATAGCTCGAAAAAAATCATCAACAATAGTCAAAAAGTATCGTGCATCACAAGAAGAGGGATGTCTGTATGGTCCCCATAAATCATAATGTACTTTTTCAAAGGTCCTAGAAGCTTTATTGGCACTTAAATTAAATTTTTCTCTAGGGTGTTTAGCACGAAAACAAACTTCACAGGCTGTATTCAAACTACCCTTACAGCTAAAGACAGGGGAAAGAAGCTTCACTACTTTTTTTGACGGATGACCCATTTGCTTGTGCCATAAATCCAATGGTGAAGAAACTGCATTTGACCAATATCTGTTGTACTGTTTTGTCACCGTCAAAATAGAAAAGTCCATCCCTCCTAACACTCGTTCCAATCAGCTCCTTCGACGGGTCCTGTATAACACAAGTAGTATTAGTAAATTGTACAGTACAATTTAAGTCATCAATTAATTGCGAAACCGAAATTAAATTACAACTTAATTCCGGAGCAAAAAGTACACGTTTAAGTAATAATTTGTTAAACAAAGAAACTGATCCCTAATTTGTGGCTATAACGGATTGTCCATTTGGAAGAGCCACGGGACAGTTAATATCATATACATCAAAAAGCCACGAATTTGAACAAGTTACATGCCGTGAAGCACCGGTATCGATGGTCCACGAAGTACGATCAAACTTACCAGTCAACCTTTCATCAGAGACTTTGGTGTTACCGATAAAGCCGGTGAGAATCTTCCATTGCTCCGGTGTAAAAACTTGCGAAAGAGGCTGCTGTGAATTAGCCCCTGTTGGGGGCTGAGATGTGGAGCCGCTGCTGGAGGTTGTTGCGTTTGCCCTGGCAGAGCTGCTGCCGCGGCCTTTTCCGGTGGTGGTGGTCCGGTTTCTACGACCAGCAGCATTCCCTTGTGCCTTGGACGGATTCGGCCACCAATCCGGGTACCCAATTAATTCAAAGCATTCGGAAATAAGATGGCCTGACTTCTTGCAATGGGTGCAATGTAAGTGCGATCTATCGGGTTTGTCATGGTGGTCTGGAGCAGACTCTGATCTGCCACGTCCGGTTGATGTTCGGACGGCGAACCCAATGGCGTCAGTTGGCTTGTCCTCCGGCACGGTTCTTGAAAGTCGGACTCGCTCATCTTGAACCACTAATTGATAGGCTCGGTCAAGTGAAGGTAGTGGATCTTTGGACAAAATATTAGCTCGAGTCTGAGCATGATAATCTGGGTATAACCCCATAAGAAATTGATGCAGCCGAGTATTTTCCCTTCGCTTCTCATGCTCTAATCCCGCGGTGCAAGAGGTACAACACGAACAAGTAATTAAAGGTTCGTAGTTGTTTAATTCTTCCCACAACGCGGTCAATTTGCCAAAGTATGTGGCTACGGACATAGTTTTGGATTGCTCACACTTAGCAATCGTAGAGTGAAGTTGTTGTATTCGCGGACCATTGACAATGGAATACCGTGATTTGAGAGTCTCCCACAACTTTTTTTAGCATCTTTATATTTTGAAAGCGTGGCCTTGACCTCGGGATCAATTTTATTCATAAGCCATGAAATTAACATGGCATGAAGGGTATTCCAATCGTCTAACGTACATGGAAGTGCAGGAGTAGTGGTTGATCCATTTAGAAAAACAAATTTACGTCTTGGTTCCAGAGTAGTTTGAATATCATTGGCCCAGTCGTCATAATTGTCACCACGAAGACGAGTTGGAGTAATGAAATCTCCGGGACGATCATGGGGACCGAGATAATAAGGAGAAGTTGAGTCTATGCGCGGAGGTGGTGGTGGTGGTGTAGTTTGGTCACCGGCCATGGATGATTAAACATTTTGTTTTCTTTTTTTTTTTTTGGTAAAATATTCCTGAGCGACTGATACCATGATAGAATAATTTTGAGGTCTTAATTGAATTCCCGCATTCTATTCATTGACAAAATATATAATAAAATGGTAGTTTCTATATTACAATCACCCAAAAGATTATGATCAATTATTCCCTATAATTAAGGAATAATAATCTCTAGGGAATATCTCCTAATCATAATAAGGAAACTATTGAAATTATCCCATAATAAATATTATCACAAAATATCCTAACAAAGGTTGAGCAAAATTATTAGGTGATTTTTTTAAATTTGTTGATTCGATTTGATATCCAATTTAAAATTATAATTCGAATAAGATATCCAATTCGAAAATGTGGATATCTGGATATTGATATCAATTTTGAGATTTTGGATATTTGAATATCTGACCATTTTTTATTGTTGGATGTTCGACATTATTTCAGATAGTCGGATATTGGATATCCACCTATTATAAGTAACTTTGAATCTCTGATATTCATAAGAATAAAAAGATATTTTACTAAAAGTTCAGTTTGGCTAAATTCGGATATCGGATATTTTGGATATCCGATTGGATTTTTTCAACTTAACCTCATTGGCATCAAATATCAGATATCTCAAATATCCAATCCAAATATTGTTGGATATTGATTAGGCCGAATATCGAATATAAAAAATGTCAGTTTTTGAATATCGGATATTCAATCAGCCTGCATATTTCGGATTTAATAGTCGATTATTTCTCACCCTAGGCGACACTTTCTAGGAAGATAGTATGTTGGTTCAAGTGTGTCTTAAGAGGATTAACTTTATTTGGCAATATTGTATTGAAGTTGATTGAAGTATTCATCAAACATTTGAAGAGCAATTGAGTTTTCATGGAATTCATTAATGGAGCTATTTGAAACTTCATCATCTACTTAAAGTTTTTCCTTGAATAAATTCCAAGAGAGTAATCTCTATTCCCTTCTTTATATTTCTTTAATCTTATTCTTGTTAAATAATTTCAAATTGTATCAAGTTACCTTTGTTTCATGTTCTTTTATCATTAGTATTGTTAGTATGAATTCATGTTTTCCAATTTATTCCGGCTTTTAGAATCATTAATGTATTATTTCAATTCAAGGTAAATTCATCATTGCTTTTAATCTTATTATTACTATTGTCAGTTATTTATTTCTAGTCTTGAATTTATGTCTATTAAATAATCATGTTTAAATATATTTCACTATGTGTTGATGGGATTGTTTGCTGACTACGAATTTTCGTCAAGTTTGAGATTGTTGGAGATGGTGATTCAAACTAGAGTCCGCCGTGGTTGAAGATGATGAAACAAGGTTTGTGGTGGTTACTCCATGTTCTCATTATGTTTTGTGGTGGTTACTCCATATATGTTCCCATGATGATTTGTGTGGTTACTCTATGTTTCTGTGATGGTAATTGTGTTGGTTACTTCATGTTCTCATGATACCTTTTGATGATTATTTTTAAATTTAATGCTCAAGTTTTTTCTTTTTGAGATTTAGTATAAATAAACCCCTCTATTAGGGCTAGTGTTTCAATCCATGAAAAATAAGCTTGAATACACAAATTGTGAGCCATAGTTTTGTGACAGAAAAACTTAAGTCATCTTTGTATCTTTGCATTTTATAGTGAAATTGTTCGTTTTCGATGCCGGTGGATGTAGCTATCACATTGATAGTGAATTACGTTAAATCTTTGGTGTTATTTCTTATTGTTTGCATATTGTTTCTTTATTTTTTTTGATCTTGGCTTTTGTTGTCGCACAACAATTCCGACTACCTAAATAATCAGAATTTTGCACTTTGGCAGCTGTAATTTGCAAAACATTAAACATTGAGACTGTAATTTGCAAAAGCGCTAAACTTTAATTAAGACTATGATTGGCAAATTATTCAATAATTTTAATGTATTATATTTGTTGACAGTTGAAGCCGATCATTAATGAATTTGATAATGTATTACAAGCGAATAAATTATCATTTTAACATTCCACCAAATTGAATTACGAAAACAATTAAATTTGTGGTTGGCAACCATGAAAATGGGAGCAAGTTTATTAAAAAGAATCTATGTATTATTAAACTTTGAGTATTATTGTCAAAATGAAGAGCATAATTGGAAACAATAATCCAGCTGAAAATGAATTGTTGGCAGTACCATTTGTGTCGCTATTTTCGGTCTTAATAATTCCTGCAAGAATATTTAAGAAAAAAAATTCCCAACTCAAATTACATTAAAATCAAAATAGAATTGGCAATTATTTTTGGTTTATCACAAATAAAAAACCGAGACCATAAACTCAAAGTAATCCAAAAAAAAAAAAAAAAAAACACAAAAAATGTAAAAAAATAAAAAGAGAAAAATGTAATACCTTGGCACATAGTGTGAGGAGAAGAATTAATGTTACATTTATTATGAAAAGCAGTCATTGAATTCAAATAAGAACCAACATACTTGCATACACACTGTTTATTGTATCTGAATTCTTGACTCCACTCAAAACAGCATGGATATTGAATCTCATTAGGGTTTCTAATTATAGATTCAACCATTTTCGTATAATTAATTTTTTCTACACAATTTACTAATTTTGTGCTAATACATGGAGGTGCTTGTAATGCCGGCATTTTTGTGGCCGTTGGTGGCGTTTCTGCTATGCCCAAATATACTGATTGCACAACAACCATCATCAATATTGCCAATTTTGACATTTTCTTGTGTTTTTTCTTTTTAATTTTGTTGGTTCTTTTTATGTATTATATATATTCTTCATATTTGTTGTATATTCTTGCCTTTTATAGGTGTTTCTGCATGCTACTCATAAATTATATGGGAGAGGAGCTAATTGTATACTTTATGATTATTTAGTTCTATTAGATTGATGATTGGATCCGAAATTTGTGGGTTTTTAAAATTGATAAGGCTATTATTATATATTTGATTAAGTTTGACTCCAAATTAGAGATGAAAGACCGGTGATGACATTTCACAACAATGCTAGAAGGATATGAATTGAGTCGGAAATAGATAAATGTTGGTATGAAAAGTCTTATCTATCGTACATAGTGACTAGATAGTCGGTATATATGAAATCTTACAGTACAAAAAAAAATGAATTCTAGCGACACGAAAATTCTTATTTGTCACCAAAATGGTGACGAAATAGCAGGCGACAAAAGTTTTATTTTTATCGCCAAAGCTGTCGACAAATAATTTCTCTCCCCAAATTTTTTGACGAGAAAAAAAATCAAATTTGAATTTCTAACCCAATCTAAATCCCTCCCCCATCCCATTCCCCTTAAACCCTGAAACATATTCTCTTCCGATCTCTCTCATTCTCTCACCTAGTTGTCGCATTTAAAGGATTAAGCATTATTAAGACAAAATTATTTTCCATTCATTATCATTCATCACCTCATCATGAAGGACTAAGGTAAATCTCTATCAATTTTTTGTTAAGTTTTTCGTTGTTTTAGTGTTTTTCATCTCATCTTATAGTGTTATAACAGGATGAAGAAGAAAGAATAATCTCTTTTTTATTGATTAATCTTGAAAAATTACATCTAAACAAGGATAGAACATCTATATATATAGGACAACAAAAAACTAACACCTATGCTAGCAACATAACACGTGTAGAGAAATATTACAATTAATCTAACAAACTTACACCTCATCAAATGAACTACCCTCTAACCTTATAACTAATTATAAACAAAAGAATAAAACTCTTTAAGGCAGCATATCTTCAATATCTCTGATGTTGAGTTGGAGAGTGAGAATGAGGTGTTGTAACATCCCCTCAAACTAGGAGGTAGTTTTACTTAATCCGAGTTTGGACAGAAGCTGTTGGAATTGATGAGAAGGCAAAATTTTCGTCAGAATGTTAGCAAGCTGGTGTTGAGTAGGTAAGTACGAAAGATAGATTAAACCTTCCAAAACCTTGTCTCTAGTGAAATGGGCATCTATCTCAATATGTTTAGTTCTTTCATGTAGAACTGGATTTTTAGCTATGTTAATAACACTTTGATTGTCACAATGCAAAGTGTTAGGCTGAAGATTACTTAAGCCTAGATCAGAAAGAATCCTTACCACCCAAGTAACTTTTAAAGCTTCATTGGCCATGGCGCTATACTCAGCTTCAGAGCTAGATCGGGAAACAGTTTGTTGCTTTTTAGACTTCTAGCTTATAGGAGACTTTCCAAGCAATAAAACATATCCTGAAACAAACCTTTGAGTATTAGGGCATGCTCCCCAATCAGAGTCTGAAAAAGCCTTTAAAACAAGCTTAGTATCCCCCCTCAACAAAATACCTTGTCCACAAGTTGAGTTAACATAATTGAGGGTATGTAGAAGAGCTTGCCAGTGACTACTCCTAGGACATTGCATATACTGGCTAAGATTTTGGACTGCGTATGCCAAATCAGGCCCGGTGTTTGTAAGGAAATTAAGCTTACCAATCAGACACCTATATAAGGTAGGATCAACGAAAGGTATCTCATCCTCAACACAAAGCTTAACATTTAAAGACAAAGAAGTAACTACTGTTTTAAATTGAGTTATGCTAGAGGCTTTCAATAGTCCTGAGTAAACTTATGTTGAGTGAGTATCATGCCTTTAGAAGTGTTAGTTACTTCAATTTCTAAGAAATAATGCAAGTGACCAAAGTCCTTGATGGTAAAAATCTTATCAAGATGTAACTTTAAGCTGGTGATATCTGTAGTATTGTTGCATGTGATAATAATATCATCAACTATACAACAATAATGGTAATAAAAAGCCTCTTGTTTTTTTACAAAGGGGGAATAATCGTTTTTAGATTGGGTATATGTAACACCCGAGATTTTAATAACGTAATTATCTAATATTTTAATAACTTTTAAAGATTTTACAATTATATTAAATTATTCTTGAATTAGTTTTAATAACTTTTAAATGTCAAATTAATCATCCTTAGCATGTAAGATTTCTATAGTCATCTTTATTCAATGATATCATTTTTGCTAAAAGGAGGGAAAAAATCTCTCAAAAAGATGACAACTCAATAATTTTTAAATTGCTTATGTCAACTGTGTTTTGTTTTAGTATATTGTATAGATATGCAATCAAGGAAGATGCATGGCATTGTACACACTACAATAACTTAATTGTCCACAAATTTTTTTAAAAAAATATTAATATCACAATACAAATTAAAAGTAAATAAAACAAAAGTTGGACAAAAAAATTTCTTTAATTAGTAGGATGCTCATATAAAATTATAGGAAAGCGAAAAATTGGAACATCGCCCAAATGAACAAAAAGGAAATAGGAAGTAGTCCAAGTGAATTTGAATACTTATTACAACTGTTTTTGCCCAAGATTTTTGCTCCGCTCTCATTTCGACTGCTATTTTTACCTGTCATAATAAATTAACAAAGCTCTTTATTTATCTTTATTAGACTATGTTAATTTACATTTATTTTCTTAAAATAATCACTTTTAACTTTGGTTAATATCTCTGTTTTTAAATGATTAGTAGTATTATAGTGATTATGTATAATTTTAAAATACTTACAATCTTAAAGTGATGAATTAGAAAAATAGTCTAATCATATAAACTCATCTTATAGTGAAACGCTCTCATACAAGTAGACTTGCTAATTTGGTTAATATTTCTGTTTTTTTAGGTACACTTTTTTTATGTGAGAAGTTTTATAGAAAGTGTACCTTTAAAATTAAGGAAGGAAATAAGGATAATATATTTATATATTAAAATAAAAAAATATATCTCTTGATTATAACTCATGATGGTTTATATGGAACCGCTACAATAAATTTAACTTTTCGCAATGTTGGATTTAGTGACATTAAAAAAAATGTCACTGATTTATATTTTTAGTGTAATAATTATTGGTTTTTATTTTAAGTTTCACTATAAAGTGATTTAGCGACATTTAATTTGGCCTTTAGTGGCATATGTAATTATTACTATAGTCTATAGTGGCATGTATGAGAAATGTCACTGGATTTATATCGCAAAAAACTATAGTGAAATTTTTTTTATGCTGCTAAAGAATCTAATAAATGTCACTAAATCCAATATATATACTATTAAAAATTTGGAGTAACGGTCGCTAAATATATCCTACTAAAAACATAATCCAAATTATGTTGTAATGGACATATACCTAGAGGTGATGAAAATAAAGATCCACGAGGGCTTAAAGGAGGACCTTCACAAAAAAAATTACAATATTAACTTCATTTAAATAATGCTAAGACTATACAATAATGTGGCAAAATGATGCGATATTAATATTGTTTACATTTATTCTCTTCAAAGTTGTTCAAAAGCTAAGACCGCCATGTTTAAGGAGATTAACATAATTTATTTAAGGTATATGAAAAGAATTAAAGAATAATGGACATAATACATTATTTATCCTTTAAATAATGGAACATAATGTTAGCTTTTTATGAATAATGATAATGATAATGATTCTTCATTTAAGAAAAGGTAAAGATAATCCTACCTTCAATTCACACTTAAAGTCTCATATTAATTTGACACAAATATTAAGAAAGAGTAGAGATCATTCTAAATAGTGGTGAAAATGATTTTAAAGGTAAATTAGTAAAAATAAAGATACTTTTTTGAATTAAAGTGGAATTTTAAGGGTAAATTGGTAAAAATAGATACTTTCTCTGTTTTCATTTGTTTTTTTCAAATAGCATTTACGAATTTAAGTGTTAAACTTTGACTATAATTTTTCATTGATCTATATGAAAAAACATATTCATATGGGATCTTGATAGATTCGTCTCAATATATATTTTCTATATATTAACCATTTCAGAATTTTAAAAACTCGCAATTAAAAATTAAGTTTGCATTGTGATTTATGCAAAAAGTGAATAGGAAGAACAAATAAAAATAGAGGAGTATTATAAATAGAATTGACACATTTGAAGTGAACTTAGCCAAAAAAAAATGCGACATTTTCTCTTAAAAGCTAACAAAACATGAAAACGTACTCTATACACTTGTTCATTGATTTTTTTCAGTTTTTAGTTTTATTTAAACCAATACCAAAAAGAAATACCATGGTTTTCGCCTTTTTGTTATCAGTTTTCAAAATGATTATGTTTCAATAAATTTGATTAATTTTTTGTTTATAAAAAGACATATATCATATGACCGAAAAACTTAAAAAGACAATAAAAGAAAATCATAGTAATGCCGAGCGAACTCCAAATCTACTGCTTTAATTGAGATTTTTGATCCATTTAAATAAATGAGTTAATTATGATGATGTAATAAATAAATAAGTCAACTCAATTGAATTGGACACGTTAGATAAAATGGATTGATGTTCCGATATTAGGATCTTCTCCATTACTTTTCTCTATTATCTATTCTAAGATTTTGACACCTATTTTAGAATAAAAAATAAAATGTCAAAATCCTCCTAATAAAACTCCATCAAGCGATAATAACCATTAGATTGAGTAATGGATCCTCCATTATATTTTAAGTAATGAAAAGAATCCTAACTCGTGTTCTGGACTATGTTGAAAATTTCTAATCAATTTATATTTCTATTTAACATGGAAATAGACAATGCTTGTCCTACTCTAGTCATTAATATTTGTTTACAAAATTTAATCTCATTAATTATCAATTAGAAAGTTTACTAACTATTAGATTGAGTGGAATTTAGAAATGAAAAATTGTGAACATACACAATTAAGTAAGAAAGCTTTATCACCGTATAGATAACATAACACATTTATGAAAATTATATTATTAAAAACTAATTTCTATTACCACTTTTTTAGTAACAATACCATAACACCCTATAATAAATTATTAGACTCCTCTATAAAATTAGTATGAAAATTAAGGTTTGATGACTAAAAAGTGGGTGATTTACCTGAAGGGGTGTCAGCGTCACTAGGACTAGGATCTCTTGATGGAGTACCTTCATACATGAATAAACAATTTCACGGAATGAGTTTACTAAGGCCTCAAATTCGCCACTTAAATGTGTCAACTTTACATATCACACTTTAAACTATCTTTTTATTAATAAAAGCAAGTAATAAAATTATATCACATTTAACTTGCTATGACTTAATTATTTCGATCAAAATTCAAGATAATAATTTCTTTAATAAGTTCAAATTCTTATCCAGCCCGTTTGAGCCCATTTTTAAAAATGATATAACCCCACGCAATACTTATTTGGTTTGTTACACAAGTCTTGTAGAGTTATTGAAATTGATTCGTTTGACTATATAAGTGTCACCCAACATGGCCACATTTCAAGCTAATAGCTGATTACATTAGTTGATTTGAATAGCTGATTTATTAACTGGTTTGATCAACTAAATTTGAACCCGCTGCTATAAACAACTTGTTTAAAAATAGCTAATCTACTAAACATTAGCATTGGCTGGTCTGACCACTCAATTCTCTATTGTATGAAAATAAGCTTAAATTGTCCAATAGATTTTTTTTTCAAACACCCCAATATGGTAATGAAAGAGATGTATACCAGGGCACAAAGTGTCAAAAGAAGAGACGCTACAAAGCGTGAGAAACTGAGAAATAGAGTCGGCATTAGATGGATTTTCAAGAAGAATAGACTTGGCTGCACAGAAACACTCTCTTTCATCTGATATTTCTTCTTTGAGGAGTGGACAACACTCTGATATATCACTTGTCGAAGATCTACCGCTCGTACAATTTGCAAGCCTATCCCAACAACTTGAACTCCCTATTATGTCATACAAAAATTCTTGATCAATCACCGTAATTTATAAATCACCATAAAAAGGTCAAAAGAATAATTATAAAATAAATAAAATTAAAAAAGATAAATTAACATAACAAAACTCTCACCCTATCAAATCCTACCACGTAAGGGTGATTTTTTAACCTTACATATAACTGTTATTCACTAAGACCTTCTCTATGTCATACGTTAAAACCAAGTTAAAGCAAAATATTTTTCTTTCGATCTATAATATTTGCTACATTATGATTATTGAAATTGTTTATCGTTTAAGCTTATTTTATATATTGCGAGTCAAATTAATAGAATTTTATTGAATTATTTAATTGCATATCTTCATGATATTGCTTTTTATAATTTTTAACTATGCATAATTCAATATATAAATTAACAAAATGATGCTTTATATTATTTAATAAGTCAAATATAACAATTACTTCTATAGTAAAATTGTAAAAGTATATTTTAATCTTTAGAACATAAAATGATTCATTAGTAACAATCAAGTAAGAAGGGAAGGGGTTGACCAATTTTACATGAGGAAGGGGTTTGACTTTTTATTCTCATAGTAATAGACTAATATTGGCTTTGTTTCTTTTTCTTTTTTTTTAATGTTCTATTTGTTTTGGCTTACTATTTATCGATTACTCTTAATTTGTATTGTATTCAGTATTCACACGTTAAAACCTAATCAAATATGATCTTGTTGGATTCGTCTCAAAATAAGATTTATTAATATATATTTTTTATTATTTTTATAATTATATACAATTATCGCTATTAAGTAATGAATTAGTATATTGACAAATGTAAAAAAACAAATGACTTATTTGATATCAAACAGAGGGTGTAGTCTATATATACAACATAAATGTGCTTCAAAACAATAAAGAATAAGTAGTAGATTCTCTAAATTGTTATGTTCTCTAAAATCAGCTAAATTTTGGCGGGTCAAGATGTCTAATTACATAGGTTTTAAAAGTAAGGAGCACCATTTACTCCATTCTTTTAATTTTGATATTTCCATTTGCCATTTAGAGGTGTTTGATCAATTGATTTTTTACAAATATTCTTTTTATATGAAAAGTCACAGATTAAAATCTCATATATTTCTCATTTCAATGTAAAATATTTAGCACTATGTAGAAAAAGACATATATGACATCCATACTTAAAGCTCAAAAGACTCTCTAATTTGCAATTAAATATTAAGATATAAATATTAAGATAGTGATGATAAATTTGCAATTAAAAAGGATTGAAAATAAAAATAAAAGAAAGTAGTTGATATTAATATTATTATAGATACATACCAGCAGGGCATAAGGTTTGAAAAGAATGAGTAATGCTACATAAAGTGAGAATAGTATCCACTTCTTCAGAGATTGTAGTTTGGTTTTGTTGCACAGCTTGATTTAACAAGCAAAAACATTCTCTTTCATTATCTATTTCTTGTTTAATAATTGGACAACATCCAAGTATAGAACTTTGTGTTGTTACATTACCCAAACAATTTGACATCTTCAGTAAACATCCTGCATCAGGTTGTGCTAATGAACCCCTAATTGCTATAATTACCATTATAATTGCAATTAACACAAACATTACCAACTTCATTTTTATTTCTACAATATTCTTTTTGTCATTAAGTGAATAAATAGTTGTATTACACACATGATAGAAATAGTAGGAATTTATAGTGTGTAATGTAAGACTTCTAGATGGTAGAATGGTAGTAGGAATTAATTTTTATAGTTGACTTCATAAAGATAAATATTATTAATATTTAAGTACAACTAACTACTTTCAAATATACTCTCTCTTACCTATAAAAATCATCATAAATTTTTTTAGTCAGTTAATTTTTTTTTTTTTTTTGCTACATTTCGTTACGTAAAAAATTTTCGCACGATTATTAAGAAAATTGCTAGAACAATTAGATTGTGTGGAAATTAGGGTGAAAAAATGAGAAAATGTATGTGTAAGTAATTATTAAAGAAAATGGTGTGAATTTTACCCAAAATTGAAATCTTATTGCATATTATTATTCTACGTCATACATTATTATGTTACCGGGCCGTATAATTGTATAACTCCATTAATTTATGTTCATTAATTATTGGTTATTGTTAATCCACTGTCATGTAATAATCCATGTATAAAAATTAGATCAATTTTATTATAACTTTCTTGATTATGTAACTATTGCATTAAATCAAGCAAAAATAGAGTAATAATGCATTAATGTTGACCGCAACAATTGAGTATTTTAATATTCCAATTTGCAAATTTACATTCTTTTTACACTAATACTTCCCCCTCATGAATTAGCTCTATTTATTTATGACATGGAATTTAAGAAATCATACATATACATACTAATAAAAAATATTAAAAAATGATAAATGTTATCCTTAAAGAGTGTTGACAAATAGAAGTATTTTAGTGGATGATAATTGATTATATGATAATTTTATCTAATTTAGAATTTGAGTTTTTTTTTTTTAAATTTGAGCGCGTTAAATTAGGTAAAGTATTTATATACTTTATTATTGCAATTTTATATGTCTAACCTAGAATTCTTTTACGTTTAATTGAATGAAAAAATGATGTATTTGTTAAATAATTTATAAAAAATCAGTATTTAATTTTTGCTTTAAAAAACCCTGTATTTAATAAATTCAATCACGATAATATATATTTGTATTATCCTTTGAAGTTATAATTTTATATATTTCATACTAATAAATTCGTGTATTACACAAATTTCAATACTAATTAGATGTAATAGATTTGAAAAATTAATGTTTTCAGAACTAAAAAAGAGGATATAGAAATTAAAAATGATAATATTATATTCGAAAATAAAATTAAACGAATATAATGAACATATTAAAATGAAAATTACACATTCAGTTGAAATAAATATGGAATAAAAATGGATAGGAGTAGCAAATAATATATATAAAATCTTTTTCTTTTTTTTGCAAGCAGAAAATATTATGGAGTCAACGACGATAAACACATGGTAGTGAGTGAATTCAGCTGCACTAGCCTTTTTGGGGTTACCCCACAAGTCCACATTGGCGTGGTCAGAATTCAGAAGTTACAATGTACTAATAAATGGAGTACAATTGTACAAACCTCAAGTTGCTGCAAAAATAAGTCAATAACACATACACACTAGAGATGAAGAGCGACTACGGTAAAAGTAGATGGGTTTCGCATCTCGCATCTCGCATCAATCATAGTGGGTGGATATACATATATGAAAAGATCTACTTGTTTTGGGTAACGATAGGTCGTGGATATAAGGTCTTACTCGTTTAATATCCATTCGTCCACCCCATCTCCCCTCATATCCACGCGTTCACCTCAAAAACACCCGTCCTACCTCATACCTATCCGCCTCATATCTACAATATACTTTTCATTTTATTTCAATTTTGTGTATTTTTATTAAACGCTATTGACAAAATTAAGAATATTAATTTTAGTTTATTACGTTATATTGTTTAAAGAAAATGAGATTTAGATTTAAATTTATAAAAAATTACAAATTTGTAGAGCATATAACGTAGAGTAAGAGTGAATGTAACATGGGTATAAAGTGTGTATACCTATTATCTGTATACTCAATTGGCCATAGTGGATAGAGATGATTTAAAATGCATAGTCAGGTGAGTAGACGTATGTTTGAAAGTTTTACCCCGCCATAGATGATTATATGTGGTGTCTGGTGAATATAAATATTTTTGGTGAATACAGATATGGAGAAAAAATATTGCGGCCTTCAGCTTTTTTTTTCAACCCTATTCAACACGTCATTTAACGTGTTATAAAAATGTTAGAATTAAAACAAACTCATTCTTTGTACTTTCTTTGTCTCTGATTTTCAATTATTTTCTTTTTATGTAACTCGCCTTTTTCTGATTCCACTACACATGTGTAATAGTATAGGTCTATCCTATTTTTTTTATATAATATTTATCTAAAAATACGTTGAATTCCGACAAACAAAAACGATCGTATTTCAGTTGATAAACATGTATACCGACGAATTTCTAATTGTTTTTGTTAGTCAAAATAAATGTAGTGGATAAACAGATACATTCTTTATTTTAGTAGGAATTCGGACTATAAAATATTGGTAGGTGTTTAATCGGATCCTCGACTTTAAATGCTATACTAAGAATTTAGTCGAAATTCTAACCGTTTTCCTACTAACATTCGTCCGGAAATTTCACTAGTGGGAAAGAAACATTAAAAACCTATATTTTAGAAGTTTTTCAAAATTTTCTAAAGATTATTTGCAATCAATTTCCGACTAACCATGCAGTTGAAAATCATTCGGATGGCAGTGATAAAAGCATCCATCGACTAGGATTGTTAGTCGGAAAATACAATTGGTAATCTTAATTTGACGATTATTTTTTATTAGGTTTTTTATTTGATTATTGATATAAAATATTCTATAAATTATAAATATTAAATAATAAATAATACATACTCAATCTATTTTCATCTCTTCCATTTATTTATTTCGCTAATTCATTTTTTTTCTTATTCTCTCACTAATAGCAATAACTAAAATTAATGTTCTATCAAAAATCAAATAATAAAACAATTTTAAATAGAGAAGTATAATTAGTTATAAAATCTTGTCTTACTTATTTGTGCCTATAAATTTGCACCTAAATTAATGCCATTTCAAAGAGACAAATTATTCTTTTATGTTAAAGTTTTATACAAACTTGGTCCAACTATTTTTAGAGTGGACCAAACTAATAATAACCTGTATTTTGCATTAAAAATATTTAATTATACTTGTCAAAAAAAAATACATATTATTTTAATATATTTTTAGATTGTTCTACATTAAAATATTGTGGATCAAATCCATATACTCTTTTATCTCACTTATTTGAATCAAATCTATTTTCAGAAAATGGATCAATCACTTTCTATTAATCTCATTTATATATTTTAATTTTTTTTAATTTCATCCACACAATTAATAATATCCCTTTATTTATCATCAATTTCTTAAAAATTTGATAATGTCTCTTTTGCTTCAAATTTTTTGGAACAGAGGTATAAATTTTTTGTTCTTTATAACCAATTTTAAACATAAAAAAATATCAAGCAAGGTCATTTCTGGAAGTAATTTTGAGGTGCAATCGCCTAGGGCTCAGCTTATGAAGGAATTCAAATTGAGTTAATCTTTATAATTAAGTTAGTATTTATATAAATAGCATCTAGCATAGATCAAACTTGCAACATTAAATTTTTCAGTTAAGGGCATAATTAAGGACTTTATATTTATTTTTCACATCCGAAAATTATCAAAAACAAAAATTATAAAATAACGGCACCGACATCCGCTAACATTGATATTGTGTGTATTTTGCCTGATTTGCTTCCGGAAACGGCAGAGCATAGTTGGGTGCCTTTGTTGAATAATTGTAGTCATAATAATGATGGTTATCAATGTTATTGGTTACAGGCTGAGTACTATGCACGTGCCTTAAAATAAGGACGACTTTATTATGACTTGAAACTCGTTGACTAGAGCTAAGTATCCTCACTTCCTCAGTCAACTTGATAAAACCCCATTTTAGACGTTAAAATTATGTACTACTTGAGCAACTTTGGGAACTAATAATCTACTCTCCGTCCGTCCTATTGAATTTGCATTAGTTTTTATTTTATTTTGTTCTATTTAATTTACATTTTTTCTAATTTTAGACAATAATTTATCATTTTCTTTTAATTTTATTTATATATTTTAACTTTTTTTAAATTTCATCCATATAATTTATTCTCTTTTCATTTATTATTACTTTCTTAAAAATCATCATGATTATTTATAATTTGATTATTAACTATGAACTCTAAACAAAAAATAAATGAATTAAACCTTTGGTTTTTATCTCAAGGATCTACATGTATCTCGTGTTTAGACAAGAACGGAAAAATGTGTATTTAGCTATTTTAAAATCTAATTGACTATTACTCATGGTTATTAAAATCGCGATTCTGACTTACGATTCTACGATTTTACGATTCAAAATAAGCGAGCGATTTAAATCGCACGTAGAATCGTAAGTATGTAGAATCTTACGATTCTAATTAATATAAAATTTGTAAAGGTAGAATCATAACACGATTTTACGATTCCACGATTTAATGATTCGATTCAAAAAATTTATTTTTAATTTTATAAATTTTTCTTATGTACCAATTTTTCTTATAATTTAACGATCTATCATCATATTTAAAAAAAAATAAATTTCTTCATCTAGGTATGAAGATTTAAACTAATTATTGAATATTTTTCTATTTCTTTCTTAAAAATGATGTGAATGAAACTTTAATTAATAAACTTAAACTTTTGAGGTGAATAAATATGACTAGATAGCAAATTTAAATTTATTGTAGAATGGTTGATTCTACCGATTCAATTCTACCAGTCTAAAATGATTCCAAATAGAATCTCGATTTTAACAACTTTGCTATTACCTATCTCCATTTTTAATTGTAAAAGAAAAACGTTCTTGATCTAAAATATGGATTGAAATAATGTTTTTTTGTAATACTAGGTACACAATGACAATCATTTAAAGATAGGGCCGTCTATGACAATTTATGAGGCCTATGCCTATTCAAAAATTGGGCCCTCCTTGCCCTCCTATATAATCCTTCAAACATAATTTTATTTCATTAAGAAAAACATAGAACGATGGAAGTAGTGGGTTCTGTTTCTTAGAATCATCATCATCATATCTAGTGCATCTCGTCCATAGAATTTTATGGTCAAGGTCTGAGGAGGCAAGGACGACGACAACTCGTACCTATAAAGGAGAGCGCGGCCAAAGAGTCTCTCGACTTAAGAAAGAATAAGAGAGATTTTTGCAACGGGTCGACTTAAGAAAGAATAAGAGAGATTTTTGCAACGGGTAGGGTCGAGTGAGGTTGAAGGTAACTCTGCACGCTTGCATTGTATCACCTAAGCGTGAACCTTGATGTGCAAATTTTATTTAACCGCAAGTGCACGGTGAACGTGTAGATGCGGGTTGAACACAAGGAAGTTATGACAAGAAACTTGCTAATATCGATTAATTATATTGCTAAAACAAGAAAAATATGTGGTTGGTTGTTTTCTAACAAACTACGAATGCGATAAGAAATATGGATTAAACTATATGATGAAAAGATCTAGGGTGTCGGAAAATCCTCTAAATTCTTGTATGATCAAACTCTTAGTAGTGTGTATGAAATGTCGGATTAATTGTTGATTAAATATGATCTTGTTAATCTCAAACTCTCGCTCTGTTGATTAACTATCATATTTAGACCCTATTAACTCAATTCTCACACGCTAGTTTTATTGAACGAATTAATAAGAATTTAACTAAAATTTACCCTAAAGCAAAGTCGATCCCAATCTCACACGCTAGTTCTATTCAAAGCATGTTCAATTTAGGGTTATTAGCACAATTTAACCACTTTAATCCTAGTTTCATAGACATATTCGAGAGTCAAATCATACTTGACTTATAGGTTCAAAGCCTAACCCTAGAAAATAGATCTACTCACTAATCATGGTAAAAGCAATAAAAACAAACCCTAGGATGATACTAGACATGATTAAGAATGAAATTAATGACAAATTCAAGAAAAACAATGATTGAATACCAAAGAACACAACAATTAATTCAAAGAACAAACTAATTTTTATTGATGAAAGATTAATGACAAAAATTAAAGTTCACTAAAGGAAGATTAAAACTAATACAAGGAATTAAAGACTAAGAAAATTAAATACTAGAGTAAACTTACAACGCTTGAAGGAAGATTAATGATGAACTTAATGTAAAACCAAATTAAAAGCTAAAAATTAAGAATAAAACAAAGAGTAATTAAGTCTAAAGGAAGGATGAAGGAGAGAAGAAGAAAACCTAATCAGTCATTAAGGGTGTATTTATACTAATTAAGAACTTTAACCTAAACCCTTAAGAAAAAACCGAAGAAAACATGTGCCGCAAATGAACTGGCTGGAAAAAGACCTATCGCCGAGTTGGCTGTCCCAAAAAGGCACCAGGCGCCGATTCGGCTTTTTCTTCTGTAAATTTCATGTTAGTGTCAGCCTAGACCACCGAGTCGCCGGTTCATTTATGCACCCATACGCTGAGTCGACGTTAGCTTCTGGAAAAAATAACTTTTTGCTTCACTCACCGTCGAGTTGGCGGTTCTCTTATGTGCACCACAACCGAGTCGACTTTGTTCTCTGGAAAATTGGTGAAAGTCAGCCTTAAACGCCGACTCGACATTGCTTCATCATCACTGAAGCCGAGTCAGCTTTTGCCTCTAGAACCCAAATGCTTTCAAGACTTGATCTTTTGCTCTTTTACTTCACATGACTTGAAGGTATAGATGGTTTGATTCGATCTTTGAGTCCTGTAAACATGATTAGCCACAAAAACCCACACAAACGACTCAAAAATGTCATGATTCACTTATTTACCCACAAATTAGCCATGGAGTACAAAAATGGAGCAAACACGCCTAGAACGACCCTAAAACGCCACTAAACACCCAAAAGGAACATATAAATGATAAGAATAAGTGCAAATAATTGCACTTATCAACCCTTAAACATAAAATAAATATAAATATAATGCAAATATAAATAAAATAAAGTAAAAATAAAAATTTAAAAAGAAAACAACAACAATAATAATAATAATAATAATAATAATAATAATAATAATAATAATAATAATAAAACGAGTAAAAGCCATAGAACAAGAACACCTTCTAGTAAGCGAAGAGGAAATCATTAGTTTAAAGCATGGATAAGGCGCCTCCAACTAACCCTATCCCGGCTCAGATCTACTGAGAGATGTAACTCATGCAAGTCAACTTTTATTTGCTTATCCCAAGTTCTCCTAGGTTTTCCTCGACTCCTCTCACCTTCTACTATGATGCTTATGATTCTCCTTACTGGGACGTCAAAAGTCTTTCTCTTCACATGTCCAAACCATCTCAATCTATTTTCGCACATTTTTGCAGAAATAGAAGCAACCCCTAGTTTATTTCTAAACTCTTGGTTCCTAATTCGATCCATCAATGTATTTCCGTACATCCACCTCAGCATACGTATTTCTATAACTTCCATGTTATATTCAAAAATCTTTTTTACGAGCCAACACTCTGTCCCACACAACAAAGCATGTATGATTGCCACCCGGTAAAATTTCTCTTTTAAGTTGCTTGAAAACTTTCTATCACATAGCACCCCGGTGGCTGCTCGCCACCTGAGTCAACCTGCATGTATTTGATGATTGACATCTTTGCCAATCTCCCCATTACTCTGAATGATCGATCCCAAATATCAGTAGTTGGTCGTACTCGTAACAACATCTTCACCAATGGACACCTCTGGCTTGCCAGTCGGCAATGTCCCACTAAAGTCGCAACACAAATATTCAGTCTTCGTGCGGCTAATGCGCAACCCTTTACCTTTTAGAACTTTCCTCCACTCATCCAATTTATTACTAAATTCCTCTTTAGTTTCTGCAACCAACACGATATCGTCAGCGAATAACATGTACCAAGGTACCTTCTCCCAGATAGATTCAGAAATCTCTTCCATAATGACTGTAAAAATAAAAGGACTTAGTGCCGAACCTTGATGCAGTCCTATTTTATCCAGAAAAGGCTCCGTCATCCCCACCGTGTCTAAATGTTTGTCGAAACTCTGTCATACATATCCCGTATGGCCTCAATGTACATTAATGATATACCTCGAGCCTTGAGACTATTCCAGATGATGCATCGCGGTATGCTATCATATGCTTTTTTCAAGTCGATGAAAACCATATGCAAATCATTGTTTTTTAGAATACCATTTCTTATGATGTGTGCTAAATTACTCTGGTGCAACAAATTAGAACGGGAAAGTATTACTCTTCTTCCAAGGTTAATCAATGTACAAATTACATTTATAGATCAATTTGCTCTTACAAAATGCCCCATCAGCACCTATAAAGAAAAATAAAATAGAAGGATATAAAAATTATACATCTCAAATGACAGAATACACCTATTTATTGTAGTTAATACCATTCATCATAAAGCATCAAAGAACTTGTTCCACACAACTATTAAGCTTATTCATTATCAAATACAATTGAAATGAAATCATTGAAAATAATTATCAAATGAATGAAATTATAAAACATAATATTAATATTAAAGTTAAAAGATAGATGATGGTTAGAAAGTAAAAAGATACATAATATTACGAAGTAAAAAGTTATTTATATCAAAAATTAGATAAATCAAATTTAGGGTTTACAATTATTTGAAAAATTTTTCAATGAAATCATATCATCATATCATACATTCTAATAAAGTTGAAGCAAAATAATAAATGTCGCAATAAGAGTGATTCTGACATTTGGATTAATTTGACTGGAATAGGTTATTGACAAAGCAATTTAAATACAACATGTAATCTTACATTAAATAAAAGAAATTCTATAATTGATTGACAATAAATTTGTATTTGATACATTAAAATTTAGGAATAATTGATATAATAAATAAGGAAATGGTATGATTGATTTGCAATAATTTTGTAATTGATGCATTAAATCCAGTAGTAATTCTATAATGTAATATTAATTTGCAATAAATGGTAAAACAAATTAGCACTTTGGATTTCTTTTGCAGACATAGTATTTGAAATTTACCTTGATTAGATTACATACATGGTTATTGTTAATTAATAATAGAAAAAAACCATTAAATTAATTGTTGCTATATTTACGTTACCAATTCCCTAAGTTTACAAAAGTTGCCTTAAATAAATATTTAAATCAACTAATAAAACTGTGAATTTTTGTTGCCTTATTCTGTAGTCAAAATATTCAAGTTTCCTTAATATATTTGAATAATTTCTGACCTTATATTAGTAGAATAAGATTTATTTACCTATGTATTTCTACTATATTTTGTCTATATTTTCAAAATCTCTATTGAATTATCGTATTTTGATTTTTAGATTTTTTTACTTTACAATAATCAAAGTTATGAAGTTCCTGATAATTTTGAGGTATCGTTTTCCTATTATCAATAAAAATAAAATGCACACAAACCACATGTTTTGTGATAAAATTTCTTATACAGATTACTACTATATTCGGTATCCACAATAGATACACTTATTGATTCTTTTTCAATATTCAAATTGTACTTTTTATGTGTCTTGGCTGCCATAAAAAACTCAACTTTTTTCAAGGTAAAATAATAAATATTTTCTTTTATTAAAGTTGTATAATTATATTTGTAAGACATCTTTTTTGTTTTATAAATCTACATTATAATATAAAGCAAATGATAAAATAATTTGTAAAAAAATTCAGACTGTTGAGGATATTAGTGCTTAATAAATTAGATTTGTGCTTAACAACTTTCTGTTATAACAGAATGACAGCTCATCATTCTGTTGTAACAGAAAGTCCAGCTCAGCACTCATAGGCTATCTGTATGAGGATATAATCTTCTCCTCTTAGATGTATTTAAATGCTCCTTTTTCTGTTCTTTGTCAAGATCTTTTAATTCTTTTTTCTTTCTCAATTTAGCTCAGTTCTTTCTTTCTCGTTTATATTTTCTATTTCAATAAAGATTAGATTAGCTTTTCAATCTATTTGAATGGATTACTCCATTGCATGAATACTGCATTCCCATATTGCTCTTGTATGTGCTAGAAGTTATAATTTCAGATTCTGTCATGGTATCAGATTACTCAGGTATTCGATCAACTTGATTACATTTGCTGTTGATTGTAATCTTGATTACATATTGTTCTTCACATATTTCATCTTGATTACCTTTGTTGATTGATTACAATCTTTCTTTTCTGGTCTCCTGCATTTCTCATTCTTTGACTTCTCATATTACTCTTACATTCTCTTCCATTACACTCAATCCTTCTTTGTTTTCTTCTTTTTCAAAACACATTCTCAATGTCTGAAGAATCTGCTCTCACTACTCATACTCCTAATAATCGTATTCTAGAGCTCACTTCAGATCCTAGTATAGTTTTCTTTATTCATCCATCAAATAATACAGTACAATCTTTTGTCAGTGAGAAGTTTGAAGGAGAAAATTACATAACATGGAAGAGATCTAAGAGTATTTTCTTTTTTAAGACTGCAAGTGGAATGTGGCAAGATTTAGAGGAACGATATGGACAGACTTCCTCTACTCAATTGTTTGCTATACAAGAGGAAATAGCCAACATTCAACAGGAAGATGACAATGTGGCTGAGTTTTACTCAAAAATAAAGGTTTTGTGGGATGAACTTGATGATGTCTGTCCTTTGCCTGTATGTGAGTGTAACAAGTGCGCTTGTAACCTTACTGCAAAATTTCTAAAGATTCTACAAGATCAGAGGCTTATTCAATTCCTCATGAAGCTCAAAGATGAGTATAGACAAACAAGGAGTAACATCCTTATGATGCATCCTCTACCTCAAATTTCACAAGCTTACAAAATTGTTCTTCAAGAGCAAAAACACAAATAAATCAGTGATGTCAAAACCAGTAGCTCCGAGACAATGGCTTTTGTTGCAGATAGAAAAAGATTATATATGATTCTCAATATTCAAGAAATAATCAAGGTAGAGGTGGTTACAGTACTTTCAGAGGAGGTTTTACTCAAGACAAAGGAGGTTTCACTCCAGGAAGAGGAAATTATAAAATGAATTCTCTGCTGCATTGTGATCACTGTCATTATGTTGGTCACACTATAAACAAGTGTTACAAACTTCATGGTTATCCTAAGGATCAAAAATATCCTCCTCAAAAGAAATTTGCTCACTGCACTCAACTAGGAGACTCCACCACACCAGATACTCAAGCTTCTACAGATGATATGGTTCATACTAGCTTCACCAAAGAACAGTACACACAAATCCTAAATCTCCTTGACAAACCAAAAATGATTGATCCTGCCAAACAAGGTCCTGCAGAAAGCTCCTCTCATAATGCTTTCTTTGCAGGTAAACTTTGCTTATCTTCTCACTATGCTAGTAGTTGGATTATTGACAGTGGCGCCACAGATCATTTTTGTTATGATTTAAGTATGTTTTCCTCTTACAAATTATTGCTACTAAAGATAATTTTATCACTATTCCTGATGGCAAAAGAGTATTGATTACTCATGTTGTTCAAGTTAAACTCAATGCTGATATTGAACTACAAGATGTGTTGTATGTACCAGAGTTTCATTTTAATTCTAATCTCTGTACACAAATTATGCCTTGACATGAGTTGTGAAGCAAGGTATAATTCTCACAGTTGTTTTCTACAGGGACCTACCTTGACCAAGATAATAGTTCTTGGTAAACTGAGGTCAGGTCTATACTATGCAAGTGCAGATTTATCAATAACTGAGCAGCAACGTGTCACACCAGTTTCTTCAGCCTATACAGCTTCTACAAGTTCAAACAAAAATCATGACCAAGCTAAGCTCTGGCATCTCAGGCTAGGGCATCTTCCTTTTGCAAAGCTTTCTCATGTAATTCCTAGTCTACAGACTAAACAAACTTGTTCAAATACAATTTGTCAAACCTGTCCAAAAGCCAAACAATGTAGCTTATCTTTTCCTATAAGTGAAATAAAAAGTACTAAGCCCTTTCAACTTTTACATGTTGATGTATGGGGTCCCTATAGACATGTATCTTCCAAAGGCTGTACACTTTTCATTACTATAGTTGATGATTTCACTAAGTATGCTTGGGTGCATTTGATGAAATATAAAACTGATTCAGTTCCTATTCTTCATAATTTTTTGCATTATGTTCAGACTCAGTTTGGTACTATTGTCCATATTATAAGAACTGATAATGCTAAAGAGCTTTGTGATGGCCCAATCAAAGATTTATATTACCAAAAAGGCATCACTCATCAAACAAGCTGTAGTGACACTCCTCAACAGAATGGAGTAGTAGAGAGGAAACATAAGCATTTATTGGAAACAGTAAGAGCACTATTTTTTCAAGCTAATTTGCCTTCTTTATATTGGGGTGAATGTATTCTTTGTGCCACTTAAAAGCCAAAAATTATACAACTTATTTAAACGCACCTAATTTTCTTCGTTCTTTAAATGTATTATCATCTTAACTTTGAGATGATTTTTGAGATGATTTTGAGATAATGTTGATTCAACCAAAGTTAATTGTTTGATTGTTTGTATTGTTTGATTTTAAATGAAGGAACAAAGGGACATCATTGAAAATTTAGTACAAGACTTGTAGGATAAAGGTGTTATACAGCATAGTAACAACTCTTATGCTTACCCTGTGGTCCTAGTGAAAAATAAAGATGGTAGTTGGAGGCTTTGTATTGACTATAGGCAACTCAATGCTCAAACAGTAAAGGATAAGTTCCCCATCCCTGTGTTAAAAGAATTGATTGATGAACTTGCTGGTGCCACTATCTTTAGCAAAATTGATCTATGTTCAGGTTACCACCAATTGCATGTAGATGAGCATAATGTGTATATAACAGCTTTTAAGACTCATTCTGGCCACTTTGAGTTTCTAGTCATGCCTTTTGGTTTGGCTAACGCTCCTGCTAGTTTTCAAAATTGGATGAATAAAGCTTTTAAGGAAGTGTTTTCTATTGTTTTTTGATGATATTTTAGTCTATAGTAAAACTGCAAGTGATCATATTCAACATTTCAAGCTGTTTTTGAAACCATGCAACATAACTGTATGTTTGCTAAAGATTCTAAATGTTGTTTTAGTGTGTCCAAGATTAAAGACTTAGGTTACTTCATTTCTTCTTAGGGGATAGAAACTGACCCTAATAAAATCAATGCTATTGTCAGCTGGCCTTTCCCCACTTCCCAGAAAGAGCTATGAAGTTTTTTGGGGTTTTCTGGTTACTATAGGCGGTTTATTAACGACTATGCCACCCGTAGCAAACCCTTGACAAATCTTCTTAAACAAGGATCATTTTCTTGGAATGCGAATGCAGATAATGCTTTTCTTTCCTTAAAAATGCTCTAACTTCTGCTCCTGTTTTAGCTTTACCTAACTTTGAAAGGTTGTTCACAGTGGAAATCGATGCTTCTAAAGGAGGTATTGGGGCGGTCTTAATGCAAGACGAACATCCCATTGCTTATATAAGTTGGTCCTTAGGTGCCAGATAGAGCAAACTTTCTACATATGAAAAAGAACTCTTAGCCTTGGTTTTTGCAAATCAGAAATGGGAACAATACCTCTCCGGGGCTCACTTCAATGTCAAGACAGATGAGAAAAGTTTGCAGTGACTGTTACAAAAAAGAAATTTTAACCCCGTTTCAACAATTTTGGTTATCTAAGCTAAAGGGCTTTAGTTATGAAATTCACTATAAAAGTGGGAAAGAAATTGTGGCTTCCGATGCTCTTTCCAGGGTCCAAGGTGCTGACCTCTTGAGTATAGATGTTTCCTTAGTTTCTTCTGATCTCATGCTAAAGCTCAAACAAAGTTATCAACTAGACTCTCATTTACAATCCATTGTTGATAAGTTGCAATGTGGTATACCTGTGGCTCACATGACTTTTCAAGATGGATTGATCAGGAAGATGGGAAAACTTGTTGTTGGGCCTGATTACAGTTGAGGCAGGACATTCAGGGAGAGACCTCACAGTTCGAAGGGTTAAAACTTTATTTTTTAGGAAGGGTATGATAAGGAAAATTCCAAGTGTAAGCCTATTGCATCTCCTGGCCTTTTACAACCCCTACCAATTCCCATTGAAGTATGGAAAGATATCTCCATGGATTTCATATTTGGGTTACCAAAGTGTCAGAGGCAGGATACAATTTTTGCAGTACTGAACAAATTGAATAAGTACGCCCATTTTATCTTCTTCTCTCACCCTTTTACAGTAGTTCAAGTGGCACAATTATACTTAAACCACATTTTCAAGCTTCATAGGTGGCCTAAATCCATGATTAGCGATAGAGATCCTCTCTTTTTAAGCCAATTTTGGCAGGCCTTGCTTTCTATCCATAACGCTTAATTTTGTTTTTCCACCTCTTATCGCCCTCAAACCAATGGGCAAACAAAAGTTGTTAATCGATGTTTGAAAACTTTCCTACGTTGCATGTGTGGCCATGAACCTCAAGAATGGATTAAATGGTTACCAATGGCTGAATGGTGGTTTAACACTCATTACCACTATGCCTTGCAACTTATCCCTTATGAAGTGGTTTATAACTAACCTCCCCATTTACATCTTTCATATTTGGCAGGTGAATCAGTTAATCAAGCAGTTGATCGCAGTTTACAGAGGAGGGAACGCATGATTTCCAACTTGAAACATATTCTATTAATGGCATAAAATCGGATGAAACAACAGCCGGATAAGCATCAAAGTGATTGTCAGTTTAAGATTGATGATTCCCTTTCATTCTTGATCTAATTAACTGTAGTTGTTCCAATTAGAGAACATAGCTAACAAGGTCAAATGATTTCAAAGTAGACTATGTGCCTCCACGTACCAACGGTAATTATACAAATAAGATTTTATAGTATTTTTTGTTAGACATTCAACCAAGGCATTCAAAATTAAACCGAAGATAAACTTGTTCAAAATTTTGGTTTGGTTCCTTATGATAATCAAGCTTATTTTTAGGTTTTAGGATATTCATTATATAATAAACAATCTAAATCATAGTTGTTCATCTAGTTGATTTCAGTCGTAATTAAGTTTATATCTATTTTAGTTTGATTAAAGGGTTTGTAATCATTAAAATAGTGAGCTCTAAGTTAAGTTTGATGGTAGTTTTAATGCTTTGTAATACTATATTAGATCGTATTTTTCTAGATCTAGACACAAGAAGAAAGCTAGCCAATGAAAAGTTATTTATAGAAGATTCAAAGGCTTCTTATTAGTTCGAATCTACCCTTTATCCACTCAATTCGAGGAATTTAATCTGATTTGAAATCGAGGAAAAATATCCGACTCTTAATGCGATTATATTATCCGAATTTGACTCAAAAACGGACTAGAGTTGGACCTCATAAAAAATCCGATACTTCGACTCGAGTCACACATCGACTCCACCCAACTCCAACTTAACCTGACATACGACTTCGAATTTGAATCTAAGCCTTTTTTTTATTTTGAACAAATTTGAATTTCATATTAAAAATAAAATGAAAATAAGTTTTTTCAAACTAAATTTGCGAACTTGACATTATAGCCCTAGATCACATGTCAAATTCAAATAAAATTTAAGCTTGATCTGTGTTTCGTACTAAGTCAAGTTCACATAACTTATGTTTTTAATTATCAGTTACTAATATAATATTAAAAGTTTTAAACCCAATAAGTATTTTCATAATTGAATATTAAAAGAGAAATCAAGTGAATTATAGTATGTATTATAATAATTGTAGTTAGAAGAAAAATCAGCAATTATACTTTTTTAAAACGTATACTAAGATTTTGAAAATGATAGATTTTAGACATGCACGATAATATGATTAGTAATTGTCATCATCAAAATTTCAATAGTTCAACTCATTTGGGTAAGAATCGTATAAAGACAATCATTCTCATAATAATATGTAAAATTAAGTAATAGTAATAATAATTATTCTCATAATAATTTTTCAATTTTTTAAATCTTTTTTTAATTATTTTGATTTTCATAGGCAAACTTTTTCTACTTTGACCATTAATATCACACAATATATTATGATATGTCATATAAGTATCATTTACTGATTTTCATTGATATATATATGTTTATTAAAGTAAGTTTTATAAAGGAAAAATTACCTAGAATAATCCAACACATTCATGATTTTCCTATAATAATCTCACCTATTGATTAACCATGAATAATCTCAACTTTGAATTGTATTTTTCTAGAGTAAACCAGGTAACCGGATGATTTGTTATAGCAATTTTTTTTAAAAAAAAATAAATTAAAATAAAATATCAAAAAAATGTCCAAAAAAATGTTTAAAAAAGTTTTATGATTTTTTTATTATTCAGAATATTTTATGTAAATTTTTAAATCTTTTAAAAATTTTAAATTAATTTTTACTTTATTATTTTGGTGAATTACTTACAATGCAGGTCATCGAGTTAGCCAAGTTTACTCTAGGCAAATACCACCTAAAGTTAGAATTATTCATGGTTAATCAATAAGTTGATTATTGTAGAAAAATCATAAAAATGTTAGATTATTTTAGGTAATTTTTCCTTTTATAAAATGTTGGAATATTAGTTAAAGTCAAAGCAACAACAATAAAAAAAAGTGAGTACATCAATACCATAATAACATTAAATCATAGTTTTATCCATATAAAAAAGAAATT